>NC_073304.1:144757977-144945498 GCF_027595985.1 Sorex araneus | reverse complement strand
AAACAATTTCTAGTAAGTTTCAGACATCAATACACTTACTTCTAAACATAGGAACATCACAAAACAGAATTCAATGTTGGGTTTATTTATTGATTTGGCTTTTGGGTCACACCTGGCAAAGCTCAGGGGTTACTCCTGGCAGTGCTTGAGGGACCATATAGGATGCCAGGGGTTGAACCCAGGTCAGCCACGTGCAAGGCAAACACCCAACCCACTGTACTATATCTCAGGCCCCTAACATTGTTAATGCTTTAAATACATCTATATGTACACACATATATGTGTGTGTGTTTGTATAGTTTGTCTTTACACAGATCTCAAAGAAGAATTGTACTGAATTCAATGCAGGTTTATCTTTAAAGTCAAAAGAAAAATCACACATCTTAATTTTACAACTGGGCTAAGTGAAGATACAGTGTATTGAACATTCTATTTTAGGCCTTAGGACTGACTTCTATGGAGAAAAGTCTTGATTCTGCATTTTTTTGGTTATATTTCTAATTTGCTTCCCTTCAAGTAAGAGGATTGTACAAGAGGATTGTACACTAAGTTTGCAAATACAACACTGCTTCTCTGGTGCACCTTTACACACCTACACTCCTACATTCTCAGGCTTATGTCTTTACTCAATCTACTCTCCTTCACTTAGGTATTCTGCACAACTTCAAGAGTTCTTTCCATGGTCCCAGAGTAGTGAAAATTTTGGCACCACCCCTTAGAAATACTGTAATTACACCCCCACCCCTAACAAGACTATCTCTGGGAATGATTTTAAAGGGGTACTCATTTATGGGTCCTTTTTAAAAAATGAAGTCATTCCAGGGACGAAGCAGAGGTAAAGGGGTGCCTGGTCACAGTTCCTCCAAGTGAGGTCAAGTGAACTGAGAGACCAGAGTTTACAGATATGCTTTCTCCTCCCTGCATCTTAAACACTGATGTCCTTGCAAAAGGTCGTGTTCTATTAGCTCAGCGTGGCTAGTCGGGATTGCATCAGAACTGAAGAAATGAGTGAGCTTAAAAGAGAAATTCCAATGCATTTAGTCCCACAATAAATTCTTAGAAACTAAGCTGTTTCTTCCACAGTGGTCTCACATCAGCAGAATCCCGTTTCACCACCACGTACGTCCCTCGGAACCCCTGCCCAGCCCACCTAGGGGCTCATTCATGAGCTTTGGCTTTTCCTAGGAAATCTGTAATATGAGGGCTGGAGTCGGTGTCCAGGGGGCCCTGGCATACTTGGGGACGTCCAAAGGGCAGCTCACTCCCATGGATAAGGACTTTATGAAGATTTCAGGCATCAGGCTTCGAGGCTCCAAGACCTGTTTTTGAAACGAAATCTTTGAGCTTCTAGACCAGAAAGGCTTGGAATGTCCCGGCTTCCCCCCAGTCGCGGACAGCGAAACCTTGTCCCTCTCAACCACCTAATGGGACCTCTGCCCCTATCAAATCCGGGCCTTCCCACGCGCTTGAGGGGGGTTTTCCCTTGCCTCCGCCCCCACCCCACCCCCGTCCCCTAAATCCCCTTTTAACACGCTACATTGTCCTAAAGAACACAGGAACGAAAAATTGGGGCGGGTGGGGGTGGGGTGGGGAGCGAGCGGTGGGGAGCGAGCGGTGGATCCGGAGGCCCAGGACAGCAATCAGCGCTGTCTCTTCCCCTGGCGAGGACACACACGTCGTCGTGAGCCCGGCCTGAAATGTGTTTCATTATCACATAAAAGGCTCCCGTGGCGAAGGAGCCCAGAGGCAGGGCTGGGGGCCGAGTGGGGGACAATGGGGGCTGAGAGCGCGGCCCTAACCTGCTATGTTTCCTATCGCACGCCCATTGTGCGAGGGTCGTTTTAAACTACTTAGCGTGGCCCCTCACTGATCCCAGCCGATAAGATATAGTTCTGTCCGAATACATGAAAAGGATGTCGGAGGTCGGGGCGCCTTCCGAGGCTTTCCTGCGCTTTGGGGTCTCCCACACAGCCCCCACTACTCACCCCCACCCCACCCCCTCCCCCAACCCGGGCTCCCAGTGCTGCCTCGCCGCTTCCCCCATCTCTGCCTCCGGGAGGGTGCGGCCTTTCTTTCTCCCTCCCTCTCTCTTTTTCCTTTTCCCTGTGCCTTCCGCGCCGGTTTAAGCAACCATGATCGGTGAATAAACAAAGTCAGTAAATAACCGAAAAAAACATTCTAGATCCGAATTCCAGGAGGGTAAACTTTCCATGCCACGTCACACTTCAGCAAATTTGCACAGATATTATATTGCCTCCCCCTCCTTTATTATTCTTTTTTTTTTTTGCCAGGATTCCATTGTACTTAACTGAATTTTATAACTCTGATCGATATCTTGGTAAAATATTCATTTTTAAACTAGCGGGCAGTGAAATCTTTGCTTTGTGTGCTAAAGTCAACAGTCGCTCGGTTTGAGCTCAAATAAATGCGGGATGCCTGGGTCGGGAGCAGTCGGCCGCCTCCCTGCGCGCTAGATCCGCCGCAGCCGCCAGCGCAGGTAGGAGCGCGCCCACGCTGGGCCGCAGCGTCCGCCCCCCACTCTCATCCGAGCGCCTCCCCTCCCCCAGTCAGTCCTTCTCCTGTTCTGGGGTTCCGACACTTGGAGGTGGGGGTGGGGGTAGGGAGAGAAAAGCTAAATCCGAGATGACCCCAGGATTTGAAATGTGGCTTTTTTTTTCTGGGGGTTGGGGCATATTTCTGAGAAAGCCCGGGGTAGGAGGGCTTTGGTGAGGGGGTAAAAGATTTAAACTCTCAACTGAATTTGGACTCGGCGCAGGGTTTGCCAGGGCCCCTAAGCCACTGGAAACCAGAACAGGTCCCTAAACTCTCTAGGTTCGGGAATTCGATCCTGGGTGTGAGTCCTAACCGCACCACGCCCCGACTCCGGGTAGAAGCGGGATACCCTTGGCCCTAGAGCGAGGGAGGGGGTCCGCGGGAAGGCCCCGCTGTCGGTGAATGGCTGCAGGGCCGGAGCGCGGGGCGCCGCCTTCCCGCCGCCGCGATCGAGGTTCGGGTCTCGTCCAGGCGTTTCCCTAGTGCTTGGGATCGAGGTGGGCAGAGGCGGGGCAGTGTCCACGCGGGAGCAGGGGGGAGAAAACGACTTTTAGGGAATCGGGGGCAGGGAGGGGAGGACTTTCGTTCTTGCTGCAAATAGCTGACAGTTTCACTGAGAGTACATTCAGAAATTGATCCTCGGGATTACCAGCCAGGACGTCTAGGAGGAGCATCTAGAAAGTGGCTGCGGGGAGTTTATCGGCGGGTTCTCTAGCCGCGGGCACTGGCGGGCGCGCGCCGTGCTGCCCAGGGGGGCTGTACAGAAACGACCCCACGTTTCTGCCGCCCGCAAACAGAGGCGGGTTCGAGAAACTAGCAATCAGTGCTGATGCTATCGTTGAAAACCCTTGCCTTTTGAGGGCAGTGGGAAAGGGCGTCTTTCATCCTGGGGTCTACAGGTGCCCTCCACTCCCAGGAAAAAGACTACTTTCGTGGGAGGTTGGTTGTTTTATTTTTATTTTTTAATCACTGGATATTTGGCCCTGTATAGGCCAGAGTGACTCGGTGGTTCTAGATATTTTGCAATGTACTGAGATTCTCCAGGTACCCGACAAACCAGGCGGAAAACGTTTTTCTTCTGCCCCGCACTCACTTGCGCCCGATTCCAAACCGGCACAAAATCAATGCAGGTGATTGGCAGGGTCAGTTATGCGGGCAACTCCTCGTGTGGGGACCCATATGTTGGCGCTCCTACTCCCCAAGCCATCCATCCCTGGCGCACCTTTGGCCGCCTCACCCGCCGACCGCCAAGCCGGGGCTCCCCGGCTCGCGTGCTTCTATCTTCCTTGAACAAGATAGAACGCTTGCAGGACAAATGGCGAGGCTAATCGTTTTTAAATAATTAATGCCTCTAGATTCCGCTGGTAATGCAGGGCCTCGAATCCGTCAATTACTTGTCATTAAACGAGTGTTGCCCTACGGCCTTCCCTCGGGCCTTTGATGGCGCCTGGTCACCTAGCCCAACCCACTTCTGGAACGAATTAAGAGGCGTCAGGCCTTTGAGAGCGGGTGTCTGGTAGCACTGTTCCTAATTCAATGCGAGTTTTGAAAGAAAGGATCTCATTGAAGAGATGTAATCTTTCCCAATGGTCAATTTAAACCCCTGATCTTTATCACCTAGCTTTATATATTTATTCCAGTCCTCAGTGCTCTGGGGGCCTTTTAATGTGGGGGTCCAGTGGACAAAACCTAAGATAAGTTTTAATCGGGTACAGGACTGGTGTAGCTTCAATGAGATACCAGTCAGTACCTCTGAGAAACTAATTTTCTCAGATGGTTAGCACATCCTTCTGAACATTAAGGTTATGAATGTCCTCCGTTGGGGAGAGGGACACAGAAACAAAACCTTCTGGAATGGATAGATGAGAAGTAGCCAGAGAAAGCATCAGGGAGGTTTATTAATGGGTAGTCTCCTAGCCACATACACTCTTGCCATAAATTTGTCATAGGGAACTGAACGTCTTCCAAGACCCCACCAGGGACCTGGCATGGCAAAACAACTGTGTACATGTTTGGACTGCAAGTTCTACTACTCAGAAAAGATGTTCGCAACTCATTCCTTGGTACCCCAGCCCCAATTTGCTGTCTCCTTTGTAGCACAATTTTCCTGGGATACAGACCCTGAATACCTTAGCTGATCTGCTAAAGTGGCACGATAGCAACCCAGATAGATAGATGAGGACTTGCTTGTAACATTATTTAATACAAATAAAACAAAAATTAAAGCTAGTTCCAAAGTTTGCAACTTGATGTAATTGTGCTTTCGCTGCTCCCTTTCCCCACCAAATGTTCTTTTTACAGAAAATAAATATCTGAGGGTTTCAAATGTTTTGTGCCTCAGCCCTTTGAGCAAAAACAATGCACTGTATCTACAAGTCCTTGACTTTGGGCATGTCTCCCTTCAGCTTTATAACTGACCTCAAATCACAATTTCTTTCTCCTTCCTTCCTTCCTTCCTTCCTTCCTTCCTTCCTTCCTTCCTTCCTTCCTTCCTTCCTTCCTTCCTTCCTTCCTTCCTTCCTTCCTTCCTTCCTTCTGTATTCTTGTTTGATTTCTTGCTTTGTTTTTGCCACACCCTGTGCTCAGCTTGCTCTGATACTTTTCTTAGGATGTTAGCATGTGTGATGCCAGGGATCAACCCTTTAAGGTAGTTCTGGCATTCCAGATCATGATTTCCTATAGCATCTCCCCCAAGGAATGGTTTTCCTTTGAAAAAGAAGAGGGGGAAACGGGGTGGAGGGGGGAGAGAGACAATGGAGTGTAGAAAAAGATGAGGAGGAAAGAAAAACTATTTTTAGAATGGATGAAGTAGGCTCCTGGAATAAATTTGTGTGCTTGAAAAGCCCAATGGGATTACTGGATGCTCTTCGAGCCTTTGGTGACTCCAGACATGCAATCTTTGAGGATATACTAAACTTACAAGAATTTCTCTCTCTCTCTCTCACTCTCTCTCACTCTCTTGCTCGCTCTGTGTGGTGCATACTCACATACATGCTCATACACACAGATACATACATCCTTTTTGATGAGCTTGTCAGATAGAGGCAGGATACAGGCACGTCCAGAGACAAGCAAACAAAAGTTGTATGGAGTGGTGCTCAGCAGGATCCCCAGCTCGCAGTGGGCTTCTCCCTTTAACAAAATTCCCGGGGAGTTGCTCCCTACCCCCACAACACTCCACGGGTTGCCTCAGAGGAAGCCTAAATCCTGGGGCATCTTCCCCATTCTGTTAGCAGCCTTCCTGCCCTCTCTCTTATCCTTTTTTTTCTCCTTTCTTCTTTAAAACAATCATGTGTGTCCCCACTCGTCCCCTCTTGCCATTGTATCTGTTGATGACCTAACACGCTCACACCAAAAGCCACACACAGAAAACCAACAACGTGGGATGGGAGGAGAGACCAATTATGATTGAGGCTAACAAGCAGGGAACACCCAAGTTGAGGTCGGCTGTCTCCTGGGAGACTGATGGAGGCTTATTTTACAAGCTGTCATTCCTTCGTGGTCCCTATTGCAGACTAGAGGTGATTCCTATTCTCCCCTCCTGCTTATCTCCTGTACCCTTGGGACTCATTCTTTGTATGCTCCTTTGCATAGAAGGTGGTCTCAAGTCCCCTTATGCACAGGTGAAGAGGATAGTGTTATTTTTGCACATCTTCACAACAATTTTCATAGTATTTATCATCCACTTTAGTGACCATTTCTCAGATCTCAGAGCTCACTGCCAACAAGACATGGATTGGATAGATATCCAAGTCACATTTGCCTCATCCATGTTAGGTTCCCATTAAAAGACATTGACCTCTCTTCCTTCCTTCCTTCCTTCCTTCCTTCCTTCCTTCCTTCCTTCCTTCCTTCCTTCCTTCCTTCCTTCCTTCCTTCCTTCCTTCCTTCCTTCCTTCCTTCCTTCCTTCCTTCCTTCCTTCCTTCCTCTCTCTCTACTTCTTTTTACATTTTACCTCCTTTCCTCTTTGAACATGGGTACTTTACTGTTCAACAATGTAAATGTTAGCAGGGAGTTCTGAAAGAAGCAACACAAATTAAGTTGCATTCATTCATGCAAAACTAGAGGTCTCCTTTCTCTGGAGGCCCCTTGTGATTTTTTCTTGAAGCTAATTGCATGCAATCTTATTATTCCCTCAAATGTCTAATGTTAACAATATTTATTTAATATAAACATATCAAATTAAAGAAGTGCATAATTTCATCATCACACTCATTTGTACGAAAGTGAAACAGGACTACACTCATTTACTCATTTGAACTTCCAAATTTTGAATTATTTGTTGTTGCTGTTGTTGATTTAGTCTTAGCTGTTTTATGTGTTCTGTTTCTTCTTTCCTAAATGGCTTAGAGTAAATTATCTTCATGGGCAAAACTGCTTTCCCATTTTTTTTTTTAATTTGTAAAGAATACAACAAAAGAATTCAAGAATAAGGAGAATGGTTTTGGATCAGTCCCCAGCAAATCAAAATAGAATTTGGATGCATTCAGTTTTGACTTGCTATTACATTAGAAATATGCTCTTAATTTATTATTTCTTCTGTGATAATTCAGAACAGATTATTATGCAACGGATTTTGTTAGAAAACATGTTTTTTCTCAGAAAAATATACAATTTCTAACTTGAAGGTAGAATATTAAAAAATGGAGACTGGATTGATAGTATAGTGGGTAGGGCACTTGTCTTATATGTGCTTATCTGGGTTTGATCCCCAGCACCCCATATAGTCCCCTGTTTTCAGTCATGAGTAATCTTTGAGCACAGAGGCAGGAGTAAGTCCTAAGCACAGCTGAGTGTGATCCCCAAAACAAACCAAAAGAATAAAATAAGAGAAAGAAGAATATAAAAAGTAACTTGCCTATAAATAGAAAACATACTCTGGGAGTGTATTTGGAATAAAAGACTTGGGAGAGCAATTGTTTGAAATGAGTTGCTGGAGGGAGCACAGGTGGAAATTCTATATTTTCTGTGAAGAAACAGGGTGATGTGTCAAGCTAGCTCTGTATGAAGGCCAGAAGCATCTTTAAGGCAGAAATCAGTTTGTCACTACCAAAACTTTGCAATATGCTTGTCAAGGTGACAGGTGGGTGGGACATGGAGTTGGGAATAGAATATGGGAACACTGGTTGTGGGAAGTTGACATTGGAGGTGGGATTGGTGTTGAAATATTATATACCTAAAACTCAGCTACCAATAACTTTGTAAATCATGGTTCTTTAAATTTTTTAAATTATTTTTTAAAAAGAAATTTGTATGTCAACAACCTATGTGTCTTCAGCTCCAGCCTTTTGAAACCTTACCTTCAAAACCGCATTTAATAAATTGAAAATAAATGTAAATATCTTTAATAAAACAAATTCCACTATGTATTTTAATTTAGTGTTCAATTCTGAGTTACATTAACTTGAACTGCTTATACATGGAAGTTGTTTCAAACACTTTCTGGCTAAGAAAATTCACCCTCCACTGAAACTGTCACTGTCACTGTCACTGTCATCCCATTGCTCATCGATTTGCTTGAGCAGGCACCAGTAACGTCTTCATTTTGAGACTTGTTGTTACTCTTTTTGGCATATGAATATGCTATGGGTACCTTACCGGTTCTCCGAGAGGGGCAGAGGAATCGAACTCTGGTCTGACTAGTGCAAGGCAAATGCCCTGCCACTGTGCTATTGCTCCAGCCCTCCACTGAAAAGTGAGTTAAATTCTTTTTCTTTTTTTTTTTTTTTTTGCTTTTTGGGTCACACCCAGCGATGCTCAGGGGTTACTCCTGGCTTTGCACTCAGGAATTACTCCTGGCAGTGCTTGGGGGACCATATGGGATGCCGGGGATCGAACCCGGGTTGGCCGCGTGCAAGGCAAACGCCCTACCCGCTGTGCTATCGTTCAGGCCCCAAGTGAGTTAAATTCTTGGCAAAACATTTTAACTTCTTTTTCTACCAAGTTAGTGTTTTTCATTCTCATGACCCATTAGGACCACTCCATCCCTTCATCATGACTTCATTAAGTCCAGTCACTTATAGTAGACAGCCCTCTATACCAGTCATCTTCGTGAATGTAATCTTTTTAAGCTTCTTCTCATACCATTGGTAGATATCAGAACTTATGGGTAATAGGCCTAAGGAATAAATAAATTAGGTAATGTGCTCCAGCCTCACCAATTAGCACTGACTTCAATTCTTTCAAGTCTATGTTCTTTCAATTTCTCTTAACTTCTTATGAAGTTATGTATATATCTCTCTCATATGAGGGAAATTAAATACCCCCTCTTGCCTCTCCCTTCTGAGAGCTCAGGAATAAGATGCCTCCTTACTTTTTGTCAGCATCAAACAGTAGGAAGGAGTTGATCTCAGGTGCTAACCTGCAGTTATCAGAAAGCCAGCCTCATTTAGGGAGCTCAATTCTGGAACCAGAATCCGATCCTTTCACTGATTGTGAGAAGCGCTATTTAGATTTTGCCCTAGCTCAGTAAACAACTAAAAATAAGTGCAGGATTTCTTTCTCCCTCATATTTAAAGGTAGGCATGGGAAGCCTACCTTTGCCAAAATCCAGAAGTGTTTCAATTTTTGTTTGTTTTGTTTTAGGGCCACACATGGCTGTGCTTGGGGCTTACTTCTGACTCTGTTTAGATTGAACCTGGGTCTGTCTTGTGCATGGCAAGTGCCTTACCTGCTGTACTATCATTCCGGTCTAATTCAGAAATTTTTATGTTCATAGAAAGAAACCTTCCTTCCTTCCTTCCTTCCTTCCTTCCTTCCTTCCTTCCTTCCTTCCTTCCTTCCTTCCTTCCTTCCTTCCTTCCTTCCTTCCTTCCTTCCTTCCTTCCTTCCTTCCTCTCCTCCCTCCCTCCCTCCCTCCCTCCCTCCCTCCCTCTTTCTTCCTTCCTTCTTTCCTTCCTTCCTTCCTTCCTTCCTTCCTTCCTTCCTTCCTTCCTTCCTTCCTTCCTTCCTTCCTTCCTTCCTTCCTTCCTTTCTTTCTTTCTTTCTTTCTTTTCTTTCTTTCTTTCTTCTTTCTTTCTTTCTTTCTTTCTTTCTTTCTTTTTCTTTCTTCTGGCTAACCTGGCAGTGCTCTGGGTTTACTCATGGCTCTGCACTCAGAAATCACTTCTGGATCACCAGGGAACTTATGTGGTACTGAAGATAGAATAGGACAAACCCCCTACCTGCTGTACTATCTTTCTGGACCTGTGCCTGATATATTTTTTTCCTGGAGTTTCTGGAGTAGTTATCAAGAGCATTGAGAGTGAATCTTGACTGACTTCCCTGACCTGAACCTGGGGTCTGACAGTAGAGGTGAATGCACCTAATACCTGTAGCTGGGCCCCAGTGTTTCCTTGCCTCTGCCACAGCTGCAGAAGCCTTAGGAAGGGGACCTTAGCTTCTCTTCTTCTCCATCTGCCTCTTCCCACTCCAAACACAAATATAGATCTGGATAAATGCCTACTTCTGTGTTTTGCCCCTGGACCCTGCTGGCCAGCCAGGATTGTTGTCACAGAGTAGGGATGTGGTTCAGCACTCAGAGTCAACAATCTGGGATAAGAATTGCACCCTAGCCTAGTGTTCACTGCTTACTACAGGTAGGTATTGGCATCATACACCTGCTACAACAGGTAATATGAAAATATCATGGAACTAAGTGTTGCTTTTTCTGGAAACAAGAATGCAGGCTTGGTGCAGAGGAATTTTTTTCTTTCAAGACACTGGAAGATGACTTACCTAGGCTATACATTTTTAGTGTGTGGTTTTCCTGCCAAATTAGACTTATCTATTTTCAGATTTGTGGGGTAGCTCTAGATAACCAAATTCTAAGTCCACCTCTGTACAGAGAGATGCCCAGTGTATAAGAATGACCAACACTTGGAACTGAACTCATTTTGAGTTAAGTGAGTAATTCTCCCTACTTCAGACTGGATAATTGAGGTGTTAGACTCAGATGGAAAGTACGCAGGGAGAATTGGTGAATTACCCACAATCAGGTTGGGCACTGAGACTTCTAAAGAGTGAAAAAGAAAAGGAGAATGTAATCGCAAGACTATTTGTGTAGGAAGGGGGGGGCAGATATCCAACTATGTTTCATCCACTTTCCCTCCCTTTTAATTACTGTTTCCCTCCCACCATCTGAGTTTGCCAATTAAAGGCCAATCTCTCTTGATTTCTTTGCTTTAAAAGGACATTTAGATTCACCCAGGCAGACAATTAAATACCCCTCTTGCCTCTCCCTTCTGAGAGCTCAGGAACAAGATGCCTCCCTACTTTTTGTCAGCATCAAACAGTAGGAAGGAGTTGATCTCAGGTGCTAACCTGCAGTTATCAGAAAGCCAGCCTCATTTAGGGAGCTCAACTCTGGAACCAGAATCCGATCCTTTCACTGATTGTGAGAAGCGCTATTTAGATTTTGCCCTAGCTCAGTAAACAACTGAAAATAACTGCAGGATTTCTTTCTCCCTCATATTTAGCAGAATCGCCTTCTCCTTCACACCCCTCCCCCCCCCACACACACACGTGCTCTCACCCTGCCTCTTCTAGGCTCCTATTTAATCAGAAAGGAACCTTCAGATCATAGTTCCTGAGCTAAAGGCCATATTTCATAACCCTCCCTAGCTCTCCCCACCCCAGACCCTAGCAACAGGATATTTTAATAGGCTTTCCTTTAAGTGTTCTGGTCTCACAAAAAGAACACATCTTATTAAATCAGTAGATCAAGCTCCTAAAAAAAGGATTGTGCCTTTGAGCCTTCTACCTAACCACCACTGAACCTAACCACCATGTGGCTAAAATGCATGTCAGAGACATAGTTGGCCAGTTCCTCCCATACCTCCCCTTCATCCACCTCCCATTTTAGCCTGCCCTTCAGTTCCTCTGTTCAAGTTTGATAAGCCAGTTGCAGCCCAGCACAGCTGCACAAAGTAGGTGTGTGTGTGTGGTGGAGTGGGGGGGGTTGGGGGGTGAGTGGAGGGGTGTGAGGGTTGGTTAGATTTGCTTTCAGAGATGTATTCCTGGACTGGAACCATGGTCCTGATTACATATTATGCATTTTTTTGTGGAAAAGAGAATTAAATTGGCTAAATTAATGTCATGATCAATTTTTTAACTTTTAATTTTTTTTAACAAGCCCTTCAAATGCTCTTCAGTTAGTGATAGAAAAAAAAATTTTCATATTGTCTGCAATTTCCAGTTTCCTGGGAAAAAAACCCACACTCATTAAAGCTTTCTTTGCCCTCTTCCAACCTCCATCACTTGGCTCCATCTCTCAAACTAGTTCTTCTCTCAAGTGATCTTGTTGAAAGTGGACACTCCTCCATCTATTTATGTAAAATAGATGCAAGCAGTCTACAACAATGTAAAATATTAGTACAAATTCAAAACAAAGATGATTTAGAAGTGGTAAACATAAAACAACAACAGCAAAGTCCAAGATATTAAGTGATAAAGAAGAGTTTTCCTAAAGGCATTCCACACAATGCTGATTCCACACAATCCAATCAACTTATTATTGTTTTATTTTTAATTAAGGAACGTTCTTTGCCAAAGTCAGTACTATAGCAAATAGAATTCTTTTCTTGTTTACATTTGTCTTTTACATGATAAAAACATATTTTTCAAATTAGATCACCTTATCTTAAAATACAAGACATTTTATATTACAGTATTGTAATACAATACCTGATACAAGACATTCTTATGCTTTTAAAATGTTTTCAAATCTAATTCCTGGGTCTATCCCCAAGATAATAAAACCTGAATGTTAAAAAGAAATGTTATCAATCCTGTCCTGAGCTCTCCAACTTAGAAACTCTAAAACTGAGATGAATTTAAATTAGCAAATTCTTCGGACTTAAGAAACAAATTTTAGGGACTGGAGTGATAGTACAGCAGATAGGGCATTTGTCTTGCACATGGCCTGGCCAACCAACCTGGGTTCAATCCCTGGCATCCCATATGGTCTCCCAACCACTGCCAGGAGTGACCCAAAAAACAAAAAACAAAAAAAAAAAGAAAGAAATTTTATTCACAGTATTGAGTGTTGTTCAGTGATGAGCATCAATAAATGCAAGTATGTTTAAAATGAGGAATAGTTTCAGAAATTATTTATTTTTCTAATATAAGTTACCCCCGACCAAACCAATACAGTATTTTTTTCTTTGTCCCTTCTATTTTCCTGTACAATTTTATGAAGGAGTATAAAAAGCATATTTATTATGAGCTAATGTCTCTGCATTTTTGATACGGTTCTAAGATTTCTTTGCACAATGTATAGACTACGTGTGTGTATGTATACATGCATATATATATATATACATATATATATTCCATCTTTCCAGTTACAGCCTTTGGTCAGACCATTCACAGACAGCTCATATTGTTCACAGACAGTCCATTGTTACTGACAGTACTATTTTGTTAAATGTAAGCTTTCATAAGTCTAAATAAAGGTAATTGCCTAATTTCTTTTCCTATTTTCTCTACATTTTATTTTTGATAAAATAGCTCACTCCTGCCTCTTATGAAAGTCATTTCTTTATGTTTTTCAGGGTTTGTAATTCTACCTATGAAATTTACACTTAAAACATTTTGAGGGGCTATATTGATCATTTAAAAATTTTTAAACAGTTTTTAAAGAAACTGTTTCTGGCCCGAACAGAATTGATTATAAGTGAAGCGGAATTTGCCATTCCTATCTCATTCTTTACACAATATTTGTGCAGGTTTGTCCGCAGCTGGAAAGAACTTTAAATATTTTGTAGTTGTTCCTCACCTCTGAAACCCAGGCAAAAAGGCGCTACGTTTTGAAAAAGAAGAAAATTGCAGATACTGGGACACCGGGTGTAACCTCTTTCGGCACCCTGAGACAGCGACATTGTGTTTGGTGCTAGGGGCGAAATATACGACCTAACAATGTTTACATGTGAATTCAGCCATGAAATTGAATATTATTAAAGTTGAAAAATGCAAATCAAATTATAAACCAGGGAAAATTGTCTTTGGAATTACAGCGCGTAGTAACTCTCCCCTACCCCCAAGTGTTTGCTTAAATTGAAGCATTTAGAAAATGAAAAACCTTCAGATTAGCTCCCTTTTGTTTCCACACCCCTCACTCCTTCAGACGTATAGTTTGTTCTTCACTTCTTCAAGAAATGCATGGAAACTTCCACATTAAATCACTTGCTGTAGATAGCAATCATGTTGGAATATAATTTTAAAAGAGCAACCCGATGAAATGGAACGTCATCCTGTACCCAATGCGACTAAGCCGCTCTCAGGGACGGAGTGCCGCCCGCTCTCCTCCGGCACGGCCGGCGTCCGCGCCCCTGGACGGGCCCTGCGCGGGCGGGCCCTGGGCACCCGCCGCCCCCTGGGCTCCCCGTCGCAGCGCCCGCGCCCTGCGGACTCCCTCCCTGCGCTAGTCGCTGACTCCGTTTCCCGGGGGCGTGGTGCCTAGGCCAGAGGGGCAAACGCCCGACCCGTGTGTGGCCGAGGGGCGAGGCGGTGGCGGGCGGGGCGGCGGTTCTGTCTCCCGGGACGCTCCGGTCGCCCCCACCCCGATGGGCCGAAGCACCCAGGTCCGCGCCGCGCTTCCGTGCGTTCCCTTCCCCCAGGCCCCCAGCCTTCCGTAAACCGCCCGAGGCGGTGGGCGCGGGGCCAGACGCTCAGCGGGGAGGCTCAGCCCGGCCGGTGCGTTAGACCCCCGCAACCACGCCCCAGCCCCAGCACCTCCCGCTGGAGACTCTCCCCCCACCCCCAACCCCGGCCCCGCGGCCCGCACGCCCCGGCCCTCACCCGCCTCCCCAGTCGGCCCGTCGGTGCGGGCAGCTGGACGGGCTCCGCGGCGCCGAGCTCGTCCACACTCCTGGCCGCCTCCCGTGTCCGCGCAGAGCCGAAGAGCGGCCCCGCTGGCAGAAATGCTAGTGTACCCCTACAGTGAACGCATGTAGGGGCGGGATGGGGAGTACCTACCTGTAGCCAATTTTTATTTTGAAAAAAACCTGCTTCTAGATTTGCTTTCCAGAACCCCTCGCTTGGATCAAGACCAGTTCAAGCGGGTGAGAAAACAGACCCACGCTCCCCGAGCGTCTACTAACTGATCCATAAATTGTGGTCTTGTTTTGGGCACCCGGGACCCTATTTCCGAGGACAATTCTGGGGGACATGCTTATGCTTGTTATTTTCTAAACGAGGCAAAGGAAACCGCAGGCAATTAAAATGAAATATTTTTATTTGCCTCGAACGTTGTCAGTGATTTGCCCCCGGGGAACCACAATTTTCCCAAGCCTGTTAACGGGTGACAATGAATGAGTGTCTCGCGTAATTTAATTTTCCTGTCACACTAAATAGAGCTACATTGTAAACCTTAGATCTACTCTTACTGATAGGATCGCCTTGTTTTGCCATTTGCACCATAAAGACCCCCAAAAGGGACACTGTATTGTGACCTCTACTCTTGAATTATTCAAGAACTTAATGACATTTTCCATTTTAAAAAGGAAACTAATTGCCATTGATATAAAGCATGTGACTTTCTCTGGGTTCGAGTATGAGAATGTAACCATCTGTATGCGGATACTGTAGCTTCAGAACTACAGCAAAACTAGAAGAAAGATAAAACGTAAATGAGTCCGACTTGGACACTGACTCAAGCCTGTTATTTAATTTCACATCAGATCCTAAGGAATAACTTTATAGAACACAAAACTGACCTAAATTCTGTATCAAATATCTCATTAACCCAGGCCTGAGCTGAGAACAAGGAAAGGCTTTTTAATGAGATAGAGACATTTACATGTTGGAAATCTAATCTCCATTAATGGAAAATTACATGAAATGATTTTAACTAATTGTGTAATAAGCATCTTTGCTCCTTCTTTGGCTTTTCTCAGCTAAGTTACTTTCTTATCCAAAAGGAAAGGGGGAATTCAGCAACTGTAAAGAAATTGTACATCAGCATTTACAGTTGGAGTTTCTAAGAAAAGTTGACACTGATGTTCTTCAGTGCCAGAATTCTCCGTCTTCAGATTACTTGAAAATGAATGCTTGCTTTCTTCAAAGCAAAAGGGCTTGCAGTGTATGCTTTAGCATCCCTATACCCATAGGAGGAGAACCAAAGGAGAGATAAAGGACTTCTGCCAATGTTCTTTGCCTTCATAAATTCACAGATTAGTATAAACAATATTTGATGTTGTTCTTCGTTTGTCTAACTCACAGGCCAAATTGTTTTAAAAATGAGACTGAATTTGTAAGTTGTTAAGAAAAACATTTCTGTGCTTTCGCTCTACTGTACTACACTTTTTGTTTTTGAACATTTAGAGTGATGCTTGAAATAAGAAAGAATCATTTCTATAGGGAATAGGCAATTCTTTTAAAATAAACACACCCTAACTTCACTGAGAACTAAATATTCTGTGTTGGGTTGTAAATCCAGATCTCTATTTTGTAGTATTTCTTGCAAAGAATAGAAAGTACCTTTGAACATTTAACCTGATTCTAATGAACGTGTCCTCTTTGACACAATTGCTGTTCTTTCAGACTATGACATTCTGAGAGCCATGCAAAACAGTGTTGTCAGTGGAAGTGCATTAAATGCTCTTTTAAGGATTGTCATAAACCATTCCTACCTGCTACTATCGAGTAACAGAACTGCTTTCACATTTCTTTAAAGGAACTCAGTTTCCCTCCTTGGTATTTATGTACATTGTCCACAGTGATCACTGTGATCACTGTCATCCTGTTGCTCATTGATTTGTTTCAGAGGGCACCAGTAACGTCTCTCATTGAGAGACTTATTGTTACTGTTTTTGCATATCCAATACGCATGGGTAGCTTGCCAGGCTCTGCCTCTCGGGCTCAATACTCTCGGTAGCTTGCCGGACTCTCCAAGAGGGGCGGAGGAATCGAACTCCGGTCGGCCACGTGAAAGGCGAATGCCCAATGGCTGTGCTATCCCTCCAGCCCTATTGTCCACAGTATCATGACAAAAAAAAAATGAAATAAGGATACATTGTTCTGATTAAATAAGACTTATGGTTTGGAACTCTATTTTGAAAGTATGAACTTGTATGGAATAAGAGGTAGTTCACTCTCTTCATGTTTCTTGTGATAAAAGCAAAATATCATAAGTCAAATGCTAATTTAGTTTCAGAAATTTTCACTTAAATTTTTGTGTTAAAAACAACAACACCATTTTAACCATGCTGAAGGTTATTCTAAGATACAGAAGAAATTCTATAGACATACTCTCACAGTATGTCTGTACTACCTCTAACATCTTGCTGGTTGAGATCCAGTAATTTTTCTATAGGGTCGGCATGAGATCAAAACAAAAATTTTCCTTAACCTTTCAATCTGTCACTATGAAGAAATCACAACTATTTTTATTTTCATCTAGATAATGACACTCTTGATCTAGGGCCACTTGAAGGACATTTTAAGTACCATGGAGATTTGGGAGCATCTTTAGGGCATAGCAAAACCCTCTTCTGGCTCTTTTTCTAGATTCCTTTCTCTTCGAAATGGACTTCAGTGTTGAAAATTCAGAGAATAAGGAGGGGGTAATTTTATTTTTCTTGAGTTGAGTGAATGATTGTAGACGGATATACTAGAAAGTCTGATTTAGAGTCACAATTCATTTAGTTTAATTTTCCTCCTCTCCCTTCCCCCTAAGACTAAAAAAATAAAACAAACCAGGACAGAGACATTTTTAAAAAACATTCCTTTTTGACCTTTTAAAAAGGGTAAACCACTTGCCTCTTTTGTAGACAGGAAGGACATTTTTTTTTATACACCAAATATGTCTATTGAGCCTGTTTAGGACCACACTGGGGCTTTGTGGGAATATTCCTTAGTATAACAGGAGTTCAAGGGTGCTCTTTTGTGCTTTGGTGCTTATTATTATAATTGTTGTTATTATTATTATTATTATTTTGTGGTGCCACGAATCAAACCTGGAGCTTCACACATACAAGGCAAATCTTCTATCACTGAATTGAATTGCACCTTTGACTATTTTTAATGGTGATATTTGCACAACTTGGAAGAGAAGAATGAGACAAGGAGTCTATTACAGAAATTAAGTTAGCTTAAAGCTTATAAGCAGATTTATTATCAAGCCAGCCTTTCTTCCCCCAGATAAAATTTTTAAAATTTTCAAAGTTCTAGCATATTTCGCCATGCTCAGGCCACTTTCCACATGTTCGGATGAGCCTCACGCATGGGGGAGCCAGTAGAGGAACCCAGGTGTGTGGCTCCAGGACTGCTCGGGTCGGAGCTGGGCCTTTTCCACCCAGATCCCCCATTTTCCGGTAGCTGGGCAGTCACACCTAGAGACTGCCCCCGGCGGCGCTGTGTAATCCCATCAATGGCCAACATCCAGAGACTATAAAACCAAGCTCCTGGAAGCACACAGCCGCAATTCAGCCGGGCACATCTAATAGCCTAGTTCTCCCTCTTACAAGCTACAGAGTCTATTGCCCACTTGGGAGAGCCTGGCAAGCTCCCCATGGCGTATTCATATCCAAAATACAGTAACAATAGGTCTCATTTCCCTGATCCTGTAAGAGCCTCCAATGGTTGGGAAAGACAAGTAAGGAGAGCCTGCTAAAATCTCAGGGCTGAGTGTAATAGAGATGTTACTGGTGCCCCCTCAAGTAAATCAATGAACAATGGGATGACAGTGATACAATGATAACATATTTAGCCATTACAGTAGATAAAGAGCTTGGGTGTCTTGACTTTGTTCATTACTTAACTGTAAATAGGAAAACCACAATATATGTCCTTATTCTTGAATTTTTTCACATTTTTGGTGTTTTTTAAAAAACATTTCAACTGCTGATGCATAGTTTTTATTTATTTTAATTTGGGAAGTTGGATCACACTTTGCAGTGGTCAGGGTCTATTCCTGGTTCTGTGCTCAGGGTTCATTCCTGGTAGTCCTTGGGGAGACTATGTATAATGAGGGGGTTCAGAAAAACAGAATGTAAGGGACTTATCTTATGTATTATCTCTCTGGCCTTGCAATATGTTTTGATTTCTGTATCAAAAAGTTGATAACTAAGCACATTATTTTGGTTTGATCCTTAGATTTGATTCTAGGGAGTGAGCACCAACAGTATCAAAAGTTGATAACTAAGCACATTATTTTGGTTTGATCCTTAGATTTGATTCTAGGGAGTGAGCACCAAGAGCAAGCCAGTTGCGACTGTCTGAATGTGGCCCAAAGAAATCAAAAGAAAATAGTATCCATCTCTTACGTTTATTACTCATTTTAGGAATACAAATTGCAGTTCAAACTTGTGTCAGGAGTCTTCTTATTCATGCTTATCCATGGAACATTGATGAAGAACAATGAGGAAGTTGGTGACAATATCACTTGTTTATGGCATTTTCTTGTATGCCCACCTACTGTATTATTGCCCATGGAAAAGCCTGCTTCTCTCTTCATGTGGAACTTGGTGGGTCCAAATATAATACAGCCTTTTCTGTTTGATGAATAAGGCTCATGTGTTATGAGAACTTTTAATAACATTTTAGGATATGGATTATTTATTTGAATGATGAAGTAATTAAGCCATGGAAGAATAGAATTTGAAGTCCCCCCAGGATGAATTAGGTATCACTTTTGTAGTGAGAATATAGTGACTTTTTTTCTTTTTTGCTTTTTGGGTCACACCCGGCGATGCACAGGGGTTACTCCTGGCTCTACACTCAGGAATTACCCCTGGCGGTGCTCAGGGGACCATATGGGATGCTGGGAATCGAACCCGGGTCGGCCGTGTGCAAGGCAAATGCCCTACCCGCTGCGCTATTGCTCCAGCCCCCTATAGTGACTTTTTGTAATATATACTTTTCAGAAAAATTTTAATTATGTTGTTAGTCTCCCTGACTACATTTTTATATTTTCTCTAGATTTATATGCTCATAGCAACTGGAACAAAAAGATGGGATAGAGGAAGGATTTTTGTCTTCCCAAAGGTCATATGACTGAAAGTGCATCAGATTTTTCCCATGCTGAACTTTAACCATCACAAGAATGTGTTCCTAAAGTCCATACCCTGCTTTCATGTTTCTTAGTTTTTCCCTCTGAGTTTTATATAAAAAGAATTGAGTGAAACTCAAAATAATATGCCAATGAAATGACATTAGTCCAAGTCTAAATGGATGTTGTACATACATAAGTAATCCTCAAAAGGGGGCATGAAAATAAGAATTGACAGATTTGGATCAAACTAACAGACAAGTAATGATTAGCATTTGTCAACACAAAGATCTTTAAACATGAAAGTGTCGCTTTGTTTTGCTGTACAAATTGAAATTGTGATAGTCAGGTTACCACAGGTAAGTTATTAAAGCCTACAATAAAAAAATGAGTAGCCAACTTTTCTAAATCCTGTACTTTAGAGTTAAAATGAGTAACCAACTTTTCTAAATCCTGTGCCTTAGAGTTAGGGCTGGAGCGATAGCATAGCGGTTGAGTGTTCGCCTTTCATGTGGCCTACCCGAGTTCGATTCCTCCGCCCCTCCTGGAGAGCCGGGCAAGCTACCAAGCTTGAGCTACTGAGTATTGAGCTCGTGCGGCAGAGCCTGGCAAGCTACCCGAGCGTATTGGATATGCCAAAAACAGTAACAGTAAGTCTCTCAATGAGCGACGTTACTGGTGCCCGCTCGAACAAATTGATGAGCAACGGGATGACAGTGACAGTGCCTTAGAGTATAGTCTAAGTTATCACCTTACTCCTCCCTCCTTCCCTCCCTCCCTCCCTCCCTCCCTCCCTCCCTCCCTCCCTCCCTCCCTCCCTCCCTCCCTCTTTCTCTCTTTCTTTCTTTCTTTCTTTCTTTCTTTCTTTCTTTCTTTCTTTCTTTCTTTCTTTCTTTCTTTCTTTCTTTCTTTCTTTCTTTCTTTCTTTCTTTCTTTCTTTCTTTCTTTCTTTCTTTCTTTCTTTCTTTCTTTCTTTCATTTATGGGTCACATTAATGATGCTCAGGCCTTACTCCTGAGTGTGCCCAAGGCCCATTCCTGGGTGCTCTGGGGCCATAAGCTGTGTCATGGATCAAATACGGGTCAGTTGTGTACTTTATCCCCTATATTATCCCTACCACCTTGATATTACTTTCAATGATAAAAAAATATAGACTCAGAATTATTGGGGAAATGCAGAGTGGTCTGATACTTAACCCTAATAGAGCATATTGTTGGTGGGTGAAACATGGACAATGAGCTCATTCTGATCAAGGAGATGGTCATTATGTAGCCATTACCTGTGAATCCCTCATTTGAAGATCAGGTAAACTTTCCTCCAAGGATCCCTGAATACAACAGGACACACCAACAATGTTCCTGTCACATACATGCAATGCTGATGGTGTCTCATTTTAAAAGGAAGGTAGTCTAGAGGACTTCTAGCATACCTTTGTTTAGAGCTGTATTTTTCTTTAGTAGCACTTCATAGTCAGTGCGTAGGGCTGTATTGTTTTTAGTAGCAGTTCTAGGGTGAAGAAGTCAGAAATAAAATGGAACTCAACTTGTCTAAAGTAAAAGACAGGATAGAGGGATGGTATACCAGGTAAGGCATTTACCTTGCATGCTGCTGACCTGGGCTCACTCCCTGACATCCCTCTCCCAAGTCCCACCAGAAGTGATAGAGAGCATTAGCCAAGAGAAATCCCTGAGTATAGCTGGGAGTACCCCCTAAAAAAAATCAAAAAGTAAAATGTGAAAAAATGTCAACCCCAAGAAGTATAAAGTTCCTTTATATTCCCTTTGTAGACTGAGTGTTCATCACTGGCTACATGGGGATTTATAACATAATGTGATTTTTTTCGTGTTTTGTCTCTGTTGAAAGGTTTCAGAAAGCCCTTTAAGTCCTCAACCTTAAATCCAAGATAATAGGGGCAAGTGCTGTGTTTTTCTTTTTCTTTCTTTTTTTTTTTGTATGGAGGGAGGTTTGGTTGGGCAGAACAGTGACCCCGACTGCACTCTGGTAAACTGGAGCGAAAGGCCTGATATTATCGGCAGGGTACTTATTAACTACTGCTCATTGCAAGATCAATATTCCCACCAAAAGGAGTCAACACTCAAGATATGCCACTATGTCTTGCTTTTTCCTTAACACAGAATTTATTTTATAAATGCATCAGCTAAAGGAAAAAAAGGCAGTACAAAGGACTGTGTCTTTTATCTCTAGGATATGCAAAGCACATTTATTTTCAGCTTTTATCTCTGGAATTCTATGTTGATCCCATACATATAGATTGATTTTGTTCAGGTAGATAATGAAAAGTCAAGTGGAAAATTACACAATGGCACTCACGATCCCAGTCTTATATTGGTATATAAATTGGTTTATTATTTCATTCTATTAAGTAGGCCTTTCCCTTTTGAAGGGGAAAAACTTCAAAATACATCATGTTGTCAGCTTCACCGAATTTTCCTTTCTCTAAGAAGAGAGCGAGGAGGAGAGGAGGGCATTCACTCCTGCTCCTCTTGCTGCTCACATTGGCTAGTCGAGCTTTCACAGAGGGGTGTCTTTGGGGCTCTCTGGCCCCACACACTTGAGGGTCACACACAGTGCCTGTAACTATGGACCTTTCTGGGCTAAAACAAAGATATCAGTCATACACATTCTGTTACATACGTGAGCTTTTTTTTTTTCTTTTTTCATCCCAGGCAATTTTTAATTTTGTCACGAATAACTGAAAGAGGCAAGACCCCCCCACCCCCAACCTCCCAGCATCAAGAGGCCAGGGGTGAGAGGGTGGCAGCAGGATAAAGTTCACCACCAATGGACAGCTTGGAGCCAGAATCCTGGAGGAAACGTTATTAATAAACATCTTCTGGATGCTTGGTAGCCCGTAGAGCTTGCTCCAGCTTAAAGCAATTAATTCAGGACACTGACATAAACTCTCCTGGTCCTTGACAGCTTGGAGCCGAAATAAAAATGCTAGTTCTCCCGGGAAGAGAAGAGGATGGCTAGCTCTTTTCTGGACTGTTTACTTATAGGCCCAGAGAGCAACCTTCCTCACAGAATGAAATGCAAGGGCACAAACAACGTACCAGGGAGAGAATAGAAGATGGGAATGAACAGTTTGAACTATTTGCTCAGCAGAAGGGCACCACAATGCTGGGGTGGTGCTTTTCCCAGGCAGCCTCATTCCTTCCTGGGGGTCTTTGTTGTCCCCTGTCTCTTTGGCCAGATAAGGGCACAGCTGCAGTATTGCAACTAAGTAAGGTCCTACTTATCCTCCCAAATCTCAGGGTGTCTTTACTGTAACAGGTTAAGCCTTCTCTTTTTATTCTATAAGGTGAATGGTGGGGAAGAGAAATGAAGGATAAGAAGGAATTGATTGGGGGAGAGGGGAGATGTGGGCTGTGACATTTCCTATGTCTCTGATTTTCCTATGTCTCTGAAAGAAATTTCTTTCTTAAACCTAGGCTGTGATCAAATACAATCTTTGTGAGGATTTAAGGTGAAGGGTTCAGTGATTTGCCTTGACTTTTTGGGAAAGGAGAGGGAGGGAGGAAGGAGAGAGAGACAGAAACAGAGAGACAGAGAAAGACAAAGAGACAGAGACAGAGACAGAGAGACAGAGAGAGATTTTACATATATATAAAGCACAGGGCTGGAAAGGGGTTTGGAAATTGAGGCAGGATTTTGGTTTAAATAATGAAACTTCTTTGGCTGCTGAAGATAGCAGATGTTTAAAATTACCCATTACCAAAGCTGTGTTCAATACATTTAAAAAGCATTTCTGAAAATCATGTTGGATTGTTTACCAACCATATTTTGGTTCAAGATCTGACTAAATAGAAGTTTGCTTGGGTCAGAGAAAAACAAGATGAGCTGTACATGGGACATAAAGTAGGCTTTTGAAACCTGTCTAAAATTATACCCCTAATCAGGATGAATACCATCTAAAATAGCAATGTTCTTTCACATTTGCTCTTTTAAAATAAGAGTCTATTTTAAATGTCATAAGTGAATGTAGACTTGATAATATTATAAGAAACAATGTACATTTACATTAAGTTGATCATAAAGTCAGAATTCAGCACAGGTGTGCACTGTGGGATGTGAGTTCTGACTCAGTGGGTTTTCCAGGGATGTTTAAGGACCCTCACATATGACAATGCCTAATTCCATTATAATAAGGCTGATTTAGCCTGAATGGCTTTATAAGGCGAAAAGGCAAAAACTTAAACATTAAAAGGAAATTAATAGTTGATTATGATTCCATTAAACATTGATAGGCCAGAAGCCCACTTGTAGGAATACAAAGTTTCTGTGCTGTTCAATACTGCCTAGCTATTAAAATCCTCAGAAAGAAATCTTCCCTGGGTTTTCCTGCTGGGTATTCAGGAGAGGCCCTGAAGCCAAGGGCCTCCCTTTGAGGCAGAACACAGCCTGCTGAAGGCCAGAGAGCTGACTCACGTGCAGCAGACAAGCAGACACCTGATCATCTCCAGGACTCGCTGGTCAGTCCTGTGCTGACAGAACTACGCGTCTGCCCTGACACTGGCCCAGAGGGCCCTCCTGAGAAATGCTCACCATGCACAGATCAGGCTGAAAACATCTTGACTGTTATCATGTGGTCATTGTCTGGTAGACCCACTGAGTTATTTAATACCAGTGAGTATTAAACTTGGCTAAAAGACTGCGTGTTAAGAGTGTATCCCAAGATACGTGTTCTGACCTATATATGAAACACTAAGGAGAAAGAAAGGAAAGAACATGGGAGAGATTTTATTGACATTTAAATAAGTTTGAGAGCACTATGAATAATAATGTTTTAAAATGCTATAAAATATATAATTATAAATATAACTTTTGATGTGATTTTAAATTGGCAGGTCTGGATGAATTATGACTTTTTCTTTAAGAATTGTAATAAAACCATTGGGTCCAAACATTTATTTTGTAAGCATAAAATTGTGAACTTTGTATTTAGTGTAGAGATTGTTCATAAAATAAGGGGTCAAGCACTTCTCTTTTCTTGATTATGTGCTCGGGTAAATGGATCCCATCTTTATGATAACTATGGTTAAGCAGGAAATGATAGCTTGCCTGGATGAATGTGTTTTTTTTCTTAGACTCTTGATTTAAAAAATAATTGTTTATGGAAATTTTTCCAACCTAGCACCTTAAGAATGATCTGAAAATCATGTTGTGTTATTGTGGCCTTCTCAATTAATTAGCATACTTGATTCAAGATCATGGATTTGCACATAAAACTTGATTTCAGTTTTGCTTAGAATGCATGTGTAACTGGTTTCAGTTCAAAGTTGGATGTGTTGGGAGACTTCTGAGAAAGGAGAAATTCAACTGGGAGAGCAAATGTACAAATAATGAATCAAGTTTAAAAGACTGGTCAGAAGCAAGAAACAAGTGATTCCGATCTTATATGAGACAGGCCTGGACATCACACCAGCTGCCACTAGGTTTGATTAATGAGGCATTAAGGAGATCGAGTGACACTTACAGCTAGTTACTTATGGTGCTAATTTCAAAACACTTTGCAATAGACAAAGAGACTCTGCTCATAATGCAAAGTAATTTGTGGTGTGTTCCTGGTGAATGCATTTAGCGAAGCAAATATAGTTATGCAGAATTTAAATTAAGGTTGACACTTATGTAAACAGAACCCAAGAACCACTGTCCAATAATATGATGAGGACACAGGTTTTAATCAAGCCTCTTCCACTAAAATAGCAATTTAAATCCCCATCGTTTAAACTGGATAAAATGCTTAAGCCATGAAGGTTGTGTGGGGGTGTGGGGGGTGGGCATCTGGAAAGAATAGAAATTTACTAGAAAAGAAAAAAAGAAATACAATATCTCTGGGGAGACTGACTGTATTTTTTCCCAAGAGAGGGATATCCATGTTGATTTAGATCTAAGATTGACTTCAAGGATGAATTCTAGAAGCCTGGTCATTTCTTATGACTTTTGTTGTGGATGTGAAGTTATGATTTAACACCTTCTGGTATTATTAATTTCAGAATAAAAGTGATACTGGCAATTATAAAATAGAAACTCTGGTGATTAAGTAGATCTTTATGTATTTTTCATTTATTAAAAGAGTAGATGCCACCCTTCCACAACAAATTTGTTTAAACGGTCACTGTCACTGTCATCCCGTTGCTCATCAATTTGTTTGAGCGGGCACCAGTAACGTCTCTCATTGAGAGACTTATTGTTACTGTTTTTGGCATATCCAATATGCGCGGGTAGCTTGCCGGGCTCTCCGAGACGGGCAGAGGAATCGAACTCGGGTCAGCCGCGTGAAAGGCGAACACCCAACTGCTGTGCTATCGCTCCAGCCCTTGTTTAAATTAAAAGTTGGAAATTGGGGGTGGAGAAAAACATGGTTAACAAACTGCCTTTCCATTCTGAAGGCTAACCTTATTCTAGGACGGACATGCTTTCCCATAGGGCTTTTTCTGGGGTCACTAGTTGATATCCCTTATTAAAAAATCATTGTGTGGGGATATGGTGCTGCCAGCAGGTCAACCTGTACTTGTGGGGCGAGTACATCAGCAGCCTGATGGTGCCTTCAGGCTTCCTGATAACCCAAAATTGCTGCTGTGCCTATGGCAGAACCCAACAACTTGGGACCAAGTTTACCAAGAAATTAAACAGCCAAAAATTAGGTATGTGGGCGCCATGCCCACAAACCACCACTGGCTCAGCTATACAAGCTCCTTTTTTGGCCTTATTTCAGAGACCCATAGATAAATATCGAAAGAGACCAAAAGCTACAGGTAATCTCGGACCCAAGCATGGTGGAACAGACCAGGGTAAATTGAAAGGGGCAGGTTGCCCTGGTGGCCCACCCAAGAAAAGCCCATGGCAGCTGCTTGCACCACCATACCCCAAACCTTACTCCACTGTCTCAGTACAAGCCTCACCAAGATATAATCTGTTAAAAATTCTGGTATACTGGTTTTGTGACTGAAATCTCTCGGCTTTCTCGGAGTTGGGATGGGCTACCTCCCCCCAATTCCCAATACTCATGGAAGCACTGGGAGTCACCCCCATGAACCAACTCCAGCACCACCATATAAGCCCTACTGCCGGCCTTGCTTCAGAGAACTATAAATAAATCTTGAAAGAGATCAAAAACTACAGTTGAGCTTGGACCTGCGCATGGCTGAACAGACCAGGGCAAAATGGAGGGGGGTAGGTTGGCCTGGGGCCTGCCCAAGTAGAGCCCTTGTCAGCTGCTTGCTTCCACAATCCCAAATTGCTGCCATACCCCTGGCCTGACGCCACCATCCCAGGATGGACCTCACCAATATATAATCTGCTGAAAGTTGTGGTATGAGGGTTTTGTGACTGAAATCTCCAGAATTTCTTGGGGTCAGGATGGGCTACCTCCTCCCACCTCCCTGTACTTCAGGAAGCCTCGGCAGTCACATCCACACCCCAAAGCTGCCACCCAATTGAAAAGCTACTCCAGCCTTACCGTCCTGATAAAAACACTAAATGTGCCCTGAACAAATACCATGACCTCTTAGCACCTGTATTGCAAATCATAATGCATGAAAGGAAAAGGAAAGAGAGCAAGAAGGAAAGTGTTTCCCATAGAAGGCAGCAGTGGGTGGAGGCTGGGGGGTTCAGGGATAGTGGTGGGAAAAGGAGGGACATCCGTAGTGGGAAATGTACACTGATAGAGGAATGGGTGCTGGATCCCTGAATGACTGGGTATAACTGAAACACAATTATGAATAGCTTTGTAATGGTCTGTCTCACGGATATCTAATTTTAAAAAAAATTTAAAAAGTAATGTGGAATTTATGCCCAATTTAATCAGTTTAATAAATGGCTGAATAAATAGCAGTACTCCTACATTAAAAAAGCCTTTGTGTGTGTGTATGTTGGGGGGTCATCCCAGACATTATTGCTAAAATTAATTAAAATAAAGAGAAGCATAGATTGTTTTGTTTTGTTTTTGGTCATAGCCATCAGTTTACCATGGTTTACCATAGCCATACTCAGGGTTTACTCCTGGCTCTGTGCTTAGGAATGGCTCTTGGCAACCATATGAGATGCCAGGGATCTAATCCAGGACTGTCGTGTTCAAGGCAAACACCCTGTTGACCATACCCCAGCGCCAAACACAGCATTCATTTTAAGGAGCTTTGGAGTCCTTGTAAATGGCATATGCATGCACAAATTTACACATCTTCACAAAATAAAACAGCAACTTAATTCTGCCACTAATCTTGGCACAAATAAAACAAAATCAAAAAAGGATGTCAATATCTCTAAGGAGAGGGAAGGAGGCAGAGAATCCTGAATTCTCTGAATTGTGACCCCAGTTACAACTTATGTTAAAAATAAATCTTCTGGGGAAAGAAGTTTTTAAAGAAAGCAATGTTTTGGGCTGGAGTGATAGCACAGCAGGTAGGGCGTTTGCTTTGCACGCGGCTGAATCGGGTTCGATTCCCAGCATCTATATGGTCCCCTGAGCAGCGCAAGGGGTAATTCCTGAGTGCAGAGCCAGGAGTGACCCCTGTGCATCGCTGGGTGTGACCCAAAAAGAAAAAAAAAGAAAGCAATGTTTTGAATAGTTACTCTAAAGGAAGGGCCAAAAATCATTTGAAGAGGAAAATGTTTTAAGTGGAAAGTATTCTGCAAATACTCTGAGCAGTAAAGTGCATTGCCTGAAGGAAAGGTGAGGATGAGGGGTTGTAGGTCGTGCTTGGTTAATGGAGGAGGACCTGCTTTGGGCTCATCACTTACTTACCTCCTTATAATTGTTTATTTACTTATTTACTTTTTTCCTTTTGAGTCACAGCTGGAGATGCACAGGGGTTACTCCTGACTCTTGCACTCAGGAATTACTCCTGGCAGTGCTTGGGGGGCCATATGGGATCCTGGGGATCGAACCCTAGTCAGCCACATGCAAGGCAAATACTTTACCTGCTGTGCTATCATTCCAGCCCTGTAATTGCTTATTTTTGTGTCACACCGGCTGTATTCAGTGTTATTGCTGTTTTTGTGCTCAGGGATCACTCCTGGCAGTCCTCAGGAGGACTGCTTGTGATGCCACCGAGCAAAAAACCCCAGGCAAGTACCGTCTCTACCAAACTATCTCTCTGCTCCCTCCCTTACTTCACTTAACCAGCATCACAGGCAGGCTCAGGCCTATGTTCAAAGAAACTGAGCCCTAAAGGAACCACTCTATGTCTTACTGCAGAAGCCTGTGGCTCAAATTTTCTCCAAATACACTCAAAAGAGGAGGGGATTTTTGATAACCTTGTTCTCTCTAAAGTAAGAGAAAAGGAAGAGAGGATGCATTTATGTGAATCACAGCTGCAATAAGAGAAATTCTGAGTGTTTAGAATCATTGTCATTGCCAACAGAGTGTTAGGTGTCTTCACACTGGGCTTCATGGTTGGGGGTGAGACAGATTCTTTTGGAGACCTTTGGAGAGGTTCATTGGAACCCTGGCGGTTAAGGCTCACATATTGTATTTGTGAGCTTTATACATATACAGCCCACATGATTTCTCTTTGTACAGTAGAAAAAGGCAACAGTAACAACAAGTCTTACAATGGAGATGTTACTGGTGCCCACTCGAGCAAATCAGACAGGATGATAGTGATACAGTGCTACAGTAAAGATAAGAAGAGAGCGGCGGGGCAGGGGGCAGTAGATATGGGAAGAGGCAAGTGGGAGAATAAAAATGCACAGGGCAGTGGAGGGAGAGGAAGTACAGGAGGGAAGGCATTTTCCTTTCAATGTGGCTGTGGTAATGGATTGACCTTGTCCAGTCCAATTCCCTGGAGCCAGAGTTGATCCCTTGAGCACCCCTAGGGGTCACTCCAGAGCACAAAACCAGTAATAGCCTGGAGAATCATAAAGTGTGGCTCAGTCCCCTTCCCGCCATCATCATCATCATCATCATCATCATCATCATCATCATCATCATCATCATCATCACTGTCATCCCGTTGCTCATCGCTTTGTTCCAGCGGGCACCAGTAACGTCTCTCATTGAGAGACTTATTGTTACTGTTTTTGGCATATCCAATACATACGGGTAGCTTGCCAGGGTCTGCCATGTGGGCAAGATACTCTCGGTAGCTTACCGGGATCTCCGAAAGGGGTGGAGGAATCGAACTCGGGTCGGCCATGTGAAAGGCGAAAGCCCAACCGCTGTGCTATCGCTCCAGCCCAATAACAATAATAATAATAATAATATGGAGAGAAATAGTACAGCTTGTAGGGCCCTTGCCTTGCATGCAGTTTAGATTTGATTCCCAGTACCCCATATGTTCCTTCAAACCACACCAGGATAGTCCATGAGCATAAAGTCGAGAGTACACCCCTACACCACCGTGTGCAGGGCAAATTTGCAATATCAGTGTGTCTTTCAGTACAAAAGAAGAAGAAAAACAATTTAGCAATTTGTGGGTTGTTTTTGTCATAGGCTCTGTCTCACAGCATGTCACCTCACCTCTGATCCCTGAGGTGACAGTGCAGAGCAGTTCCCAAGGACCCTGACATTTATGCCATTGAAATAGAAAGCCAGCATGTGGCAGAGTCACACCTCACAGTAACGTCGAAGTTCGAGGGTATAGTATATACTACTTTTTGTTCTCAGAGCTTACTACTGGATTCAGAGATTGTTAATTCCTGTCAGGCTTGGGGGCCCATATGGGCTTTTGGGAATCAAACCCAGGTCAGCTACATGCAAGGCAAGTGCCTTACATGCTATATCACTCTTGCTCCACATACTGCTTTTTATCTGTACACCTTTGGGAACAGCCTGACAGACAACCCTCTCAGGGATCCTGGCAAGCTAGAGCCCTTCAACACATTTTTGACATGTAGAATGTCAAAACATGTATGATATTGTGTGTCTGTAACTTGACTTTCCTCCTACTTCCTCATCTCCTCTTTTTCCTGTGGTCTTCCTCAGAATCCATACCCTGCTCCTTCCTTTTTCCAGCTGAGAGTTCACCTGCACATTTTTGTGATTCATAGGCACTGGCCACTCATTTTACATTTGAAGAACAAAATAGAACAGTAGCTCTTCCCTTCATTTTATTCTTTTAATCATAATTCAGGACACCTCATGTTTCTGAGGAGGCTTACCCCTTGCTCTCTAAACACTTGCACCACACACTGAAGCAGAATTGACTTAAGATGGTTGCTTTTCTCTCCTTGATGTTCTCTAATGTTTATAAGGTTTGGAAATGCCAACTCACTGCCCCCCCCAGTCTCTCTATTAGAGAATAAAAGAAAACAATGTCACAGATCATTGTTTTTGTTCTTCTGAAAAAAGCCTGTATTGTAGAATTTCTTATAAATCGAGAATGATGGTAATGTACTTTGGATCATTTTTTGTATCTGAACATTAGACATAATAGAGTGTGGGCAAATCCTGAGACTGGTTAGCTGTTCACTCAGACATTCTCACATTCTTTCATTTGCTCTGTGAAAGAAATCTAAACCTGTTTCTCCTGTCCTACCTCTCCATTTGGAATCTTGGTGCAAATCTCAACACCAACAAGGTTGCTATGGCTTTTACGATTATCTTAAGAATTTGTCTCAAGTGACGCTCAAGTAGCAACCAGGGTATGTGCTGGGATCTCAATGTTGACCCGAGGTTCTGCCCAACACATTTTCCCCCTTCCCTTTTTCTCTCCTTTTTGTCTGAATTGCAAAGACCAACTTAATTACAATGCCTACTTCCTACTGGGGCCAAAGGTATGTCTAGTAACTCTGGTCCTATACTAGTTATTGTGCTAAATTCTACAGTGTATGATGGTGTGCATATGTTATTTTATATTCATGTTTTTGTGTCTTGGGTATATAAGTGGAATTTCTGGGTTGTATGGCAGCTTCCTTTGTTACATTTATGAAAAATATCCATACTGTTTTCTATCAGAGGACATTCCTACCATCAATGGATGAGAGTTTCTTTTTCATCATATATCCAACAGTGCAACTTGTTTCCAGTGGATTTCTTTTTAATATGTGCCATTCTCACAGGTGTGAGAGATATCTTATTGTTATTTTGATTTGGTTTCTGGTAATAATTGGTGATGAGTACTTTCTTATGGGTCTATTGCCCATCTATCTTCAGAGAAGTGTATGTTCATTTCCATTATCCATTTTTGATGAAGCTTTTGGATTTTTAATTATTAATCTTGTTAATATATTGAATATTAAACTGTTACCAGATGTGTTGAGTGAAAATATTATTCCCCACCCAGTTGGGTATCTTTCAGTTTTTGCTTGTGTTTCTTTTCTTTTTTTCATGCAGAAGTCCTTTAATTTGATGTTATCTTCTTATTATAGTTTCATCTCCAAATCACAGGATCAGGTGATCTATTTTACCTTCTTCCTGCATTTACAGAATTCTTTGATGTTGGAAATTGGAAAAGTGTCTTTGAATTCTCTATTCCTGGTCTTATTCTTCCTGTTTCTTGCAAGATGTAATTCTAAAATTTCCTTTTCTACCAAACTCTATCTGATCTCAAACTACTATTTTAATTTCACTTGTCATCATGCAACTTCCCTATTACTTTTCCTAAATATGATGGCTTTCTTCAAAGTTCTGAAACTTGGGAAAGAGTTCAGATGTTTGGAGAGCATGCCTTGCACCAGTGAGGCCAAAATTTGATCCCTAGTATTGCATACCCATCAGAAGTAACCTTAGAGCTCCTGGGTATCATCGGGCAGGTGTGGTCCTAGAAGCACTCAAGAACATCTGGTATCCATCAGTCTCACCTCATTGGTCTGAACATTGAAATATAAACTGATTATTTCTGGGAATAATCTTAGAAGGGGTCATTTAAGCACAGATTGGGAGGCCACCCAAATTAAAAGAAGTTGCAATGTGAGATCAGGTATATAGCTTAGTGACATAGCACTTACCTCAACTATGAGAAGTTCTGTGTTAGAAGCCTCGTGCTACAGAAACAGATAAAAACAAGTACACCACTAAGTTCTGAATATTTCTGGTTCCTTCCTCCTGGGGGTTAAGTAAATTCTACCTAGGTATTAAAACCCAGCTTACTGCAAGACATAGATGGAACTTCCAACAAATAATTGTACTACTTGATTAACCTGAGTTTAGCTTGCCAGACAATCCTTTAAAGTGTGTGGCCTTAAAGCAGTGTTGATCTTTCGTACAATTTTAAACGGAGCTACATCCAACAGGATGCTCCCAGCTCTGCTAGAGAAGCAAGGCCCTGTAGCCTGGGCTGCTGTAATCCAACACAATAAAAATTGTTAATATCATTTATTGGATATTTTCTTCTCTTTCATATAAGAATATAAATATTTTGAGATTGAGTCTGTCACATTTAGTTCGTAGCTCTGTACACTGTATAGATACACTGTATAGATGATTGAGTAAATGAATAATTTATGATCTCTGCACTGGTTTCAATTAAAGTCAGTTCTGCTCCTCTGTCACAAATACACAAACATGCTTAAGCATGCCAAAAGATTTTCTGAGAGATACCCATCTTCAAGATGGGTACAAGAAGGGAGACATCCACGACATCGGCAACTATCGCCCAATCTGCCTGTTGTCTGTTGTCTACAAGTTGTTCACTCGTGTCATCCTGAATAGAATAGGCAGAACACTAGACCACTAGACGAAGGACAACCATGCGAGCAAGCCAGGTTCTGAAGAAGATTCAGCACGATCGACCATATCCATACAGTGACCAAACTCATTGAAGTTTCTCAAGAGTTCAAGATGTCGCTCTGTCTAACTTAAAGAAGGCCTTTGATTCTGTTGAGACTGAGGCGGTCATCGAAGCCCTGGCCAAACAGGGCGTTCAAAATCAGTATATCAAAATCCTACGTGAGCTGTATTGTAGATTCACCACCAGGATCTCACCATTCTACAGGGAAGTGATCATTGATGTAAAAAGAAGAGAGGGGTGCAGCAAGGTGATACCATTTCACCGAAACTCTTCAGTGCCACCCTGGAGAACATCATGCAATGACTGGAATGGGAAGGAATGGGAGTGAAGATAGACGGTTGGCAATTATACCACCTCCGCTTCTCTGATGACATTGTTCTCATAACACCGGACATTAGTCAAGCAGCACAAATGCTGGCCGACTTCGACCATGAGTGTGGGAAGGTCGGATTGCAGCTGAATCTCAACAAGACGATGTTCATGAAAAACGAACTGGTCCCTGAAGCTCCATTTGCTCTCAATGGAACGAACATATCCTAATGCAGCAGCTATGTGTACTTGGGTTGAGAAATCAACATGAGGAATGACTTGGTGCCAGAACTGCGCAGGAGGAAGAGAGCAGCGTGGAATGCATTCAAGAGCATCAAAGAGGTGGTTAAGAGAATGAAGAACCTCTGACTCTGGGCACATCTTTTCGATTCCACCGTTCTTCCTGCACTAACATATGCCTCAGAGACCTGGGCCCTGTGCAAGCAGGATGAGAAAGCTATTAGGGTATACCAAAGAGGAATAGAAAGAGCTATGCTGGGAATATCATGTCTCACTCAAGTGAGAGAAGGAATCCGGAGTTCTGACCTCCGTCGACAGTCAAAAATCAGGGATGCTGTCTCGTTTGCCAAGGCATCAAAAATCAGATGGGCTGGTCATGTAATGTGATTCAGAGACGACCGTTGGACTAGAGCTGTTACAGACTGGATTCCATGGGACATCAGAAGACCTCGTGGCTGCCCTCCAACTAGATGGTCAGATTTCTTCATCAAATCCCTGAATGAACGATTTGAGGCTCTTTCTGTTCCTGGAGCAAGCAGGTATCATTGGGCTACACTAGCTCGTGACAGGGTCAAATGGAGATGTTACTGGCGCCCGCTCGAGCAAATCAAAAATCAATGGGACTACAAGTGATACCCATCTTCAAATATCCCTACATATTTCCCCCAATAAGAGAAATGTTCATATTATCTTCTTACATTTCTTAGTTTTTAAAAAACTCACTATGGGCACACTTTTGATTTCCATGCCCTGGACTTTCTAGATAATACCTCTCAGTGACTTAGGTAAATGGGTTGGCTAGAAGTCCCACAGTAGAAAAAGGGCTGAGGAGGGCACAGGAGCTTTTAATCCTCAGGCCTATAAATTTTCCCTGGAACCTGAGAACCAGGTTTTTATCTATTGATTTTTCAAAAACTAAACCATAGAGGCAGGGGTGGGGTCGGGTGAGGTGACGGGAGGGGTACTGGGGACATTGGTGGTGGAAAATGCACACTGGTGGAGGGATGGGTGTTTAATCATTTTATGACTGAAACTCAATATAAAGGCTTTGTATCTATCTCACAGCGATTCAATAAAAAAAGGTAAAAGAAAAACTTTATTGATTTACTATTTTGTGTACAATGCTATGTGCATTACTTTTATGTTTGCTTCTCGAGCGGCACTCAGGTGGTCCTGGGCCCCACTGGTGATTCTCACCGAGCCTCGCTTGTGCTTCAGTGCAAGGGCCTGAAGAGGTGAGATTGCTTGTACCTGCCCCTCCCAGGATATTTAGCCACTCTTGCTGTGCTGGGGCCTCAGAGCTGTACCTAGTGGTGCTCAGGGAACCAAGTGGTGTCAGGAATTGAGCCCTAGTTTGGTATACACTAAGCATGGATTTTAACCATTGTACTACCTACTGGTCAATATATATCCATTTCTAAAGTACATCTGTCCATTTCTATACATGCATAAACCTCACCACACCCAAAACCAAAGATGTAGTTCCATGTCAGATTGTCAGATTGTCAAATCAGATTGTCACCTTTATTCTTCCCTAGGCCCTCCTCCAGCAACCATACTTTTTTGCAGTCTGTTATTTTTGTTATGATTTGTTAGTTTGTTTAACTTTATTTATATTTCATATATGAAACTATATGAAAATTGCAGTTTGTTTTCTTATTTGTCAACAATGACTTAGCATGGTAAATGACAATATTTTATTTTATTTATTTTTTACCTGAGTAGAATTACAGTGAATTCATATCCTATCATGTTTTGTTGTTTTTAAATCACTTCGGTCAGTTCTCAGGCTTTACTCCAGTTTCTGTACTCAGGAATTACTCTGAACGATGCTTAGGGAAAGCTATGTGGTGCCTGGGATGGAACAAGAGTCACTGGGTATAAAACAAGTCCTTAACCTTTGTACTATATCTCTGGCCCCATACCATAACATTTTATCCATTCAGCTCTGGATAAGCATTTAGGTTGTTTGTCTTTGTTACTGTGAATAATGCTGCTATGAAGGACAGATGTCATCCAGTGATACCAGGAGCTGCATACAGGGCCATTTTGTTGGGTTCACAGAATTCCATCAGGGGTAGGCAAGAGAAAAAGGAAAATGTGGATAGTGGTCTTTATTCATGTGGTTCTCAGAACATGGAAGCTCTCTCTTTTCAACTACAGTTGTTTTTGTCTTCCCTTCCTTCACCAATGTCCTTGAGTTTCCTGTTTGGTTTTCCTAATAAGAAATATTGATGGAAAATCATAGAGTGAGAGGAGATTTTAAGTATTCATAAACTCAGCTCTTTTGCTATCAGTTTGAGAGTTATTGCATTGTAAAGACGAATTTCCTTCCCTACGGTTAGAGATCTCATACCCTCTTCCATCTTAGCTACTCAAGTTTAGAATGATAATGCTTTCCACTGTTGTGAGTTCCAGGATGTCACTAACACATTTTTAAGCCAGCCCTAGTGTCATTTAAACATTTCTTCAGAATTTCCCCCTTTAATCATACTCTATATTTCCCCCTTTAATCATACTCATACTTTTGCCCCCCAAAATGATACATACATACACTGATGAAGGTGGCTGTGAAGTGGTCATGGTAATCCTTCTTTCAGCTTTCAGTTGATAGCCTGAGAAACCTAATGAGTAACTTCATGCAGAGAGACTAAAGTATTATAATAGAGAATAGCAAGTAGCTAACTGTATTAGTTACCTGTCACTGCATAACAAGGTACACCCAAACTTAGTTGCTAACAGCAGTGAAAATAACCCATTATTTCCTATTATTTTTGCAGGTCAGAAATTCAGTGATATCATGCAAGATTATTTGTCTCTACTTCTTCAATTCTTTGCAAATTGAAGTGTCATTCATGTACATATCTAGCAATTGATTCTGGGTGCTGGCTGAGAAAAGACTTGGAGTGTTAGCTGAAACATACGTATATATATGACCTGGGATTGCATATATGATGGTGGCTGGACTTCAAGGGTAAGTAAAGTGCATGTGTGCCTCTGTGTGTGTGTGTGTGTGTGTGTGTGTGGCATATGAGAGAGAGAATATCAAGTCATATTGCCCTTTTTATCTTTATAATTTCACCTGGAAGTCAGGCTGTATCACTTTCCCAATGTTCTATTGATTAAAGTAGTTATGAAGATCTACCTAGTTTCATTATCTATAAGCCTCTTCTATACCTACGCATAAACCTCTTTGTCACCCTTTTATTTCCCTGTGCAGTGGTAACTGTGCATTATACATATTAAAATTATAATGACCCAAAAGTTAAGGAGACTGGATTAATGAGACATCACTTAGAAGATCCGAACTCATATAGACCTAATTCATATTTACATAGATTAGTATATCAATTATCTGGAGTTTGGTGATTGCTACAAGAATTTTATGCATATTCTTAAACTTCATTTAAGCCAGTATATCCCTCTCTCTGTGTTGATATCATTTCTATAAGACTAAAAATATATGACAGAACCATTAAGTTAATGTCTTTCTTTTTATAATGCAGATAGGATCACTGACTGTATTCAAAATGATCTTGGCCAAGCCAAATACTAGAAAGGAAAAAATTCAAATGCAGTAAATAATCACTCTTTTTGGAGGGTTCTGGGGAAAATGGAGATTGTGTTGGAAATGATTGGCGGACACTTGTCTGCAGGGACTTTATCACCTCACAGAAAACATTGTTGAAAGGAGAAAGTCCACCTGACTTCCTTTCCAATAAAAATCTTGGAAAAAACATCTGTCAAATGATATTTAAAACTGACATTTTCATAACAATCCAGTCTTCAGAGGGTTTACAGGGCTCAGAAAACCAGTTTTCTTCCTCCTCTCAATCTTCTATAATTAAAAAATGCTCACAGTGTTAAATGTATGTTGAAAATAACATGCTTCAAGAGCTGTATTTAAAAATATTTTATTTGAAAATAACTTTAATAGCAGCAGTAATAATTTCAATAATAATGATGTAATAGTATCATGAGAGTTTATTTCAAGAAAAGAATACTTCCCAAACCAGTTACCAACTGATATATATTATGGGTCTTTAATACTAAATATTTTCTATTTATTTCTATGCACTCCAGCCTGAGAACTTAGACACGAGATCCTTCATCTGATGCTAAACTTTGGGAAAGGAAATCGAGACTGTTAATTCTCCATCAATTGGGAAATTCTTGAAGAAGGACTGTGACTTGAAGATAGCTTCATAGATGGGTATTTCTACTCTCTTATGAATCTGTCATGCTTAATATTTTCACATTCTTCTTGGGTTAAACAGCAGGAGTGATGTACCTAATTATCTGGAATACTGACTTGGAAGGAAGGGTTAACATGTAGGAGCAGGGTCAGAAATGATCTCGTTAAACTGAATTTTGCACAATTAAAATGTTTAAGGAGCATCATCAATTTACCTATTGTATTATTTGAACTTTACTTTTTCATATTTCTGGTGGTGATGGCTACTACTGGTTCAGGACTCAGGGGTGACCACTGGGTATTGTGGGGAATCTAACCAGTTCACCCACATGCAAGGCCTGCAGAACTTACCTCCTGTAGTTTCTCTCTGCACCCTCTTTTGCATTATTCCTTAACTTAACATTAATCTTAAAATATATTAATAAATACCAGTTATCTATGAACTAGATGTGAATAGAATATACCCATCTGTATTAGACATGGTTTAGCAATCACCTGTATTTAACCCCTGCTATAATTGGTTATACTCTGTAGGAATTTGTTATTTATAAATCAAGGTTAAATTTATATTAACTGAAGTCTGCCTTTTTTGTTTTAATTTTATTGAGATTTGACAGATGTACAAAGTCGTGTAATGAACACCCAAATCAACATCCAAAACTATCCCATCACTTCAAAATTCCTTTGTACTTTTATAGTTAAGGTCTTTTGCCCCTCTGGAGATATTTTCTATTTATATAGTTTTATTTGAATGTAATAAAAATAAAATTATATTTATTTAACCCTTTAATTCCTGGTTTCTTTGCTTTTTCAGTGCTTTTGAAATTAATATTTTGTTCCTTTTATTTGCTGAATAATATTCTATGCCAGAATTGTCCCACAAATATTCATCTATTCATCACTTATATGACATTTGCCTTGGTTAAATATTTGGTTATCATGAATAAAGTAATTACAAATGTTCATATTTGTGAATATGTTTTTATTTCTTCTGGGTAAATGAGTCATGTGTCTGTGTCATTTAGTATATGTCTAACATTTTAGGAAACTGCAACACTAATATGCGTTTCCACCAGTGGTATATGGGAGTTTTATATCTGGCTATTGGAAGCTTTTTAAAGAAATTATAAATATAGCATCTTGGTATCTCACTGTGGTTTAAATTTTTATTTCCATGGGTTAAATGCTGCTGAGCATCTTTACATGTGCTGGTGTGTCCAATTACAAACTTTGGTAATGCATTTGTTTAAAATTTTTTATTTATTTGCAGAAAGGGTTCAAAGGACAGGAGAATGGTATTCAATCCTCCTGAGCAACACCAGAAGGGCCCTCTGAGTACCACATTGGGAGTAGACCCTGGACACTACTGCAGGGTACGACACAAAACCTAAAATTGTTTAACTTGGGTTGTCTGACTGCTTTAAAGTGACTTTGAAATAATTTTTAATTTTTACTACATATTTTATAAAAATCTAATTGTATTTTCTTTTTTTATGTCTTCAAGTCCTTCCTTTCTTTTTTACAGTTTTATTTTTATAAGGTTATTCACATTAATTGATTACATTCAATATATTTTTTTAATTTTTTATTGAGTCACCATGTGGAAAGTTACAAAGTTTTCAGGTTTAAATCTTAGTTATACAATGCTCATCCCTTCACCAGTGCTCATATTCCACCACCAAGAATCCCAGTATAGCTCCACCCCGCCCCCTCACACCCCTAACCCCCCCATGCCCCTAGCCCCCCCCACCCTAAGCCCCCCGCCTGTGTAACTAATAAATTTAACTTTACTTTCACTTTGATTGCATACAATATTTCAACAAAACTCACTATTATTGTTTGGAGAGTCTCTCCCCTAAAGTCAGACCTGCTGAAAAGGAAGCATTAGATAATTTGTTTTCCATTGCTGAGGATGAAGAGGTATGAGGTCGAGTGACCACACTTAGCGGCCTTTCAGCTTTGGGTTTCTGTAATTTAGTATTTTAGTAACTAAGTCCAGAGAGATATCTGCCAGAAGTTGCATCGTTGCCAACTTGTACTTCTCAGTTACATTATATTCCACATATGAGTGCAATCTTTCTATGTCTGTCTCTTTCTTTCTGACTCATTTGGTTCAGCCCTTTTGGAAAACAATATGGACGATTCTCAAAAAATTAGAAATTGAGCTTCCATTTGACCCAGCAATACCACTCCTGGGAATATATCCCGGAGAGGCAAAACGGTATAATAGAGATGGCATATGTATTTCTATGTTCATTGCAGCACTGTTTACAATAGCCAGAATCTGGAAAAAACCAGAGTGCCCCAAAACAGATGACTGGTTAAAGAAACTCTGGTACATCTACACAATGGAATACTATGTAGCTGTCAGAAAACATGAAGTCATGAAATTTGCATATAAATGGATCAACATGGAAAGTATCATGTTGAGTGAAATGAGTCAGAAAGAAAGAGACAGACATAGAAAGATTGCACTCATATGTGGAATATAATGTAACTGAGAAGTACAAGTTGGCAATGATGCAACTTCTGGCAGATATCTCTCTGGACTTAGTTACATTCAATATTTTAACATTAAGCTCACCACCATTACACCTTCCCACCACCATTATTTCGAATTTTCCAACGAATATACAAGTCTGCCTGCCAGGGGCAGAGCTGGATCATTTGTTTTCTATTGCATATTATGAATATCATAAAAGGTTGCATGGCTGCTTTTCTGTAACCTCTCTAAAATTCTAAAATTGTAAATGGTTGGGAACCAGGGACTTCTCTGAGGGAGCTAATCCATTTTGAGATTTATTTGGGAGTCTCTAGATAAAGACTGTTGATGCGCTGAGATGGCGCCCGGGATCCCGTCTACACTCCTGCCTTGTGGCCTGGACATTTGCTTCTGGAAGCTGTGGCCATCAGGGTTTCATCTGGAGTTGGAGAAGAGGGCATGCCTGCTCCATCTGAGGTGCTCTTTGTGAAATTGGCTCAGTGCTGACAGGGCCTGGAGAGATCTCCAGCGAGCCGCTGTCTTCCAGGATTCACTGCTGTGTCTCTGGATCAAGACCTCTGGTACATTGAGATGGCACCTGGAGGCAGATCCTAATGTGTATTTTCAAAGTAGCTTTTCTGACTTAATATTTAAGAAGTATTTGTCTAATTCAAGAATTTGTGCCACTTTTCTTCCTATACTTATACTTTACATGTAGTTCTAGAAGCCATTTTGAGTTTTATTTTTATATATGGCATGTGGTATATGTTTACCATCTGAATTTTCTTGGAGAAATACTATTAAGGATGTATCTTACAAGTGATAGAATCTTCAACTAACAGAGGTAAAAATGTAAGATAAATACAGTGGACTAGATTTTCAGAAAGCTCTAGATATTAAGAGGCATTACATATTTGTTAAATATTAACAGTGGGGCTCATCCAGGCAAAGAAAGTATTATTTGACTGCTTTTACATAAGATAAACTATGTATTTTGTTTAGCTTTTATGTAATTGAAAAATTATTTGTATTTTTTGTAGTGCAGACTGAACTCAAGACGTAAGTAGCACATACAAGGACAGCTCTGTACACAGAGCTATATTCCAAGCTTTGCACTATTAGATTTTTTAATTTAATGAAAGAACAGTGATTTACAAAGTTATTGATAATTGGGTCTTAGGTATACAATATTCCAACACCAATCCCACTGCCTATGTCCCAGTTTCCCTCCATCTGTGTTCTCCTGTTCCCAAACGTCCCTGCCCCCCAATGCCTATCACCTTGACAGGTACATCTTGAAGTTTTGGTAGTTGTAGTTTTTTTTTTAAATTTTATTGAATCACCATGAGATAGTTACAAGCTTTTATACTTAGGTTACAATCTCACAATGATCAAATACCCATCCCTCACCAGTACACATTTCCCACCACCAATATCCCGGGTATACCCGCCCTTTCCCACCCTCCCCCTGCCTCTATCATCATCATCATCATCATCATCATCATCATCATCATCATCATCATCATCGTCATCATCCTCATCATCATCATCATCATCATCATCCCGTTGATCGTCAAATTTCTCGAGCAGTCTCAGTATCGTCTCCATTCGTCCTAGCCCTGAGATTTTAGAAGCCTCTGGACTGTGAACTAAGCAAAAGCCCCACGCTGGCCGACGTGGCGTGGCGTACACCATACTATGAGGCGCAGGAAGGGGGATGAGGGGGAAAAAGAAAAAAAAAAAGGGAAAAGGGAAAAGAGAAAAAAAAAAGAGAGAGAGAGAGTTATGTCAACTATAGTGAGTTTTGTGTTGAATTATGGAATGTAATCAAGGTAAAGAAAAAATGAAGTGAAATTCATTAGTTATACAGTAGGGGGTAGGGGGTGGGGGCGGGGGGTATACTGGGGTTTCTGGTGGTGGAATATGGGCACTGGTGAAGGGATGGGTGTTTGAATATTGTATAACTGACATATAAACCTGAGAACTTTGTAACTTTCCACATGGTGATTTAATAAAAATTAAAAAAAAAAAAAAGAAGCCTCTCTCTACTTGTCCTTCCCAATGATGCCGTATTGGAGGATCTTTCAGGGTCAGGGGAATGAGACCCAGCTTGTTACTGGCTTTAGCATATTAATACACCATGGGGTCCTTGCAAGGCTCTCCCATGTGCGCAGGAAACTCCCGGTAGTTTGCCAGGTTCTCCCAGAAGAGAAGTAGGCTATAAGATATTGTGCAACCACAAAGTGGCTGCGTGCTTCCGGGAGCTTGCTTTTAAGTCTCTGGATTGCTGGCCATGGATGGGATTACGCGCCGGGGACAGTCCATGGGTGTGACCGCCTAGCTACTGGGAAATGGAAAATCTGGGTGGAGGAGGCCCAGTCCCATTCCAAGCAGCCTTGGAGGTCTCAGCCCCGGGTCCCACACACCTGGGTTCCTCTGCCGGTACCTTCATGTGTGAGTCTCATCCGAATGTGTGGAGAGGGGCCTCGAGAATGGCTTTGGCTAGGCTCAGGAGGTCTTCGGCTGCCAGGAGCTCTGCTTGGGGTGGGGAGGGAAGCTGGAGCCCATCCCCTACGAGGGGCCCCAGGGAAGACAGCCAGGGGCGTGTGCAAGGGCACACAATATGGCACACAATATGGCAGACAATATTCCCCATACTCTCTCTCTACTTTTGGGCATTATGGCTTGCTACACAGACATTGAGAGATCATCATGTACTGCCAGGAGTAATTCTTGAGTGCAGAGCCAGGAGTAACTCCTGTGCATTGCCAGGTGTGATCCAAAGAGCAAAACAAGGCAGTTTTGTAGTTTAGGTCTCATGTTTTTAGTGTTGTGGAGTCTGTGCTAACTATACCATTGTTGTGCTATTTTTTTAAAAAGAGACATAGACAAGAATGATTTGGACATACTGGCAGGCACATTTTTTGGTTTGGTTGTTTCTTTTGTTTTCAGTATTGTTGACTCTGTAATTTGGATACTTAGCTACACTACTCCTTTACACCATGATGTGCTTGGATCCCTTTAACCCCTGTTTCCATTTCTTCCCCCTCAATTCTTTCCTGTTCTTCCCTTCTTATCCCTATACTCTAGGACAAGGGATGATCTAGAATCTCTCTTTTTAAACATTGCATTCCCTCCTCTAAGCATATACCAGACATAAGTGAGATCATCCTATGCTTGTCCTTATTTTTCTGGATTACTTCATTTCACATATCTTCCAGTTCCATCCATGTTGCAGTGAACTGCAGGGGAGTATGGAGGAAGCTTGAAAGATAAAGAACAGATAATGGGCTGGGATTGCATGCCCAGGAATGCAGGTGCTGCTACCTCCCAGGCAATTTTTAGCCAGGAAAGATTATTAAGTAATGAGTATAGAGTTTTGAAAAATAACTTGAGTACTGAATAAATAACACATTTCAAGAGGCCTGACTGGAGGCAGATAGATTAGTTAGAAGACTTGAAGATATTCTGGCAAGAAACAAAGACAGCAGGAACTAAAGTGATGGCAGAGTGAAAAGAGTACATTGCATAAGTGGAAACCATTAAAGATTCAACCGTGTCCTTATAGCTCTCCCCACTTCAATCCCCACCCCCATTCCCTGCCTGTGAGAGGTGAAGGTCTAAATGGATTTGTCGGAATTGAGTGGTAAAGTATAATATGGGATAGAATCGGTTTCAAGGCAGAAAAATAAATTCAGGTTTATCTTGAGGTAACCATAGACTAACCAGTATAGATGAACTATGGACAGTTAATCTTTAAATCTGGGTCCTAAACAAAGGGTCTTACCTAGAGAGTAAAACATAATAGAAGTGTATAGATTGGTAAACAGAATCTTCTGTCCCCACAGAAGATTAGTTGGATGATAGCCAGTCATTCTGTTTATAGATTTTTTTTGACTAATTGACTTAGGCATGCTAATTTACCACACTATGCCTCAATTTTGTCACTTGTTAAATGATAATCACCAGGGGGCCGGAGCGATAGCACAGCGGGTAGGGCGTTTGCCTTGCACGCGGCCGACCTGGGTTCGATTCCCGGCATCCCATATGGTCCCCCAAGCACCGCCAGGAGTAATTCCTGAGTGCAAAGCCAAGAGTAACCCCTGAGCATCGCTGGGTGTGACCCAAAGAGCAAAAAAAAAAAAAAATAAAATAAAATAAATAAATAAAGCTTTAAAAAAAGTTTAAATGATAATCACCATACTCATATGGTTATTTAGAACTGAAATTGATAAATATAGGCAAAGTGCTAAAGTGCACCTGAATCAGAGTCTGCACCAAATAATCTTCACTGCTACTGTTTTGGGGAAGGTGGTTGGCTCTACACCTGGCAGTGCTCATGGTTCTGTACACAGGGATCACTCCTGGTAGTACTCATGAGATCACATGTCAGGTGCAAAGGATAGAATCGTTAGTCAAGCTTTAATTTTTTTTATTTAATTAAAGAACTGTGATTTACAAAGTTATTGATAGTTGAGTTTTAGACATATAATATTTCAACACCAATCCTACCATCAGTGTCAACTTCCCTCCACCAGTGGTCCCATATTACCTCTCCACCCACAACCCCTGGCCCATAGTGTGCCTGTCAACTTGACAGACACATGACAAAGTTCCAGTGGTTGCAACTTAGATCTCGTGTTATTGTTATTAACTTTGTGTTTTGGTGTGCGGCTGTACTGCTCAACCATATCACCAGTATAAACTGAAGCCCTGTGCCCTGTTTACCCATTACTTCTTCTCTTCCTCTTCTCCCACCTTTTGATTTATTTCCTTCTCTATCCCTCTCCTCTCTAAACACTGGGGTCAAGGGTGATACTGACATCCCTCCTTTACTAAAATACATTTTCTCATCAGTATTTTATATACCACAGATAAGTGAGATCATTCTGTATTTGTCTTTTTCTGACTTTCCTCAACATAATATCTTCCAGTTATAATGAGGTTGCAGTAAATTGCCTAATTTTCTCTTTCCTAGTAGTTGCATTATGTACATATACATATATATCTATATCATTGTGTATATGTATCACATATTCATAATCCATTCATCAGTCATTGGACAGTTAGATTGATTCCATATCTTTGCTATTGTACTAAGTGCAGCAATGAATAATGGTGTGCATATGTCATTTTGAAAGAGTGTTCCTGATAGAAGCTAACCACTCACCAACATGGAGAACCAAATCAAACACCTGGAAATTAAAACAATTCAATGTTGAACAATGAGTGGGTCAGGAAGGAAATCAAGGAAGAAATCAAAAGATACTTAGAAACAAATGAGAATGAAGACACGAGCTACCAAAACCTATGGGACGCAGCTAAAGCCGTGTTAAGGGGAAAATTTATAGCTCTCCATGCATTCCTCAAGAAGGAAGAAAGGGTCCACATAGATAGCTTGACATCACAGCTCAAGGCCTTAGAAAAGGACCAGAAAAAGGAACCCAAACCAGACTGAAGGAAAGAAATAATAAAAATTAGAGCAGAAATTAATGACATCGAAACCAAAAAAACAATCCAAAAGATCAATGAAATAAAGAGCTGGATCTTCGAGAAAATAAATAAGATTGATAAACCACTAGCAAGACTCACAAAGAAAAAAAGAGATAGAATCCTAATAAATCGAATCAGAAATGAAAAGGGGGACATCATAACAGAAACAAGCAAGATTCAAAAGATCATTAGAGACTACGTTGAAGGTCTATATGCCACAAAACAGGAGAACCTAAAAGAAATGGATGACTTCCTTGATTCTTACAATCTCCAAACACTGAACAAAGAAGACTTGGAATACCTGAATAGACCCATGAATATCAAGGAAATTGAATCTGTAATCAAAAATCTCCCCCCCAAAAAAAGCCCAGGCCCAGATGGTTTCACTGGTGAATTATTCCAAACATTTAAAGAAGACCTGTTGCCAGTTCTCCTCAAACTTTTCCAAGAAATTGAAAAAATAGGAACTCTCCCAAACAGTTTCTATGAAGCATATATCTCCCTAATACCAAAAGCAAACAAAGACACCACTAAGAAAGAAAATTACAGACCAATATCCCTGATGAACACCGATGCGAAGATCCTCAACTAAATATTAGCAAATAGGATCCAACAACTCATCAAAAAGATCATACACCATGACCAAGTGGGATTCATCCCGGGATGCAAGAATGGTTTAACATTAGGAAATCGATCAACATAATCCATCATATCAACAAAAGTAAAGATAAAAACCATATGATTATATCAATAGATGCAGAGAAAGCATTTGACAAGATCCAGCATCCATTCATGATGAAAACCCTCACCAAAATGGGGTTTGGAGGAACTTTACTCAAGATAGTCAAAGCCATCTACCACAAGCCTACGGCAAGCATTATCCTCAACGGGGAAAAACTAAGGGCCTTTCCTCTAAGATCAGGCACAAGACAAGGATGCCCACTCTCACCACATCTCTTCAATGTAGTACTGGAAGTACTTGCAATAGCTATTAGACAAGAAAAAGAGATTAAGGGCATCCAGATAGGAAAGGAAGAAATCAAACTCTCACTATTTGCAGACAATATGATACTATATCTAGAGAAGCCTAAAGCCTCTACTAAGAAACTCTTAGAAACAATAGACTTATACAGTAAAGTTGCAGGCTACAAAATCAATAGCCCAAAATCCATGGCCTTCATATATGCAAACAATGAGGTAGAGGAAAGGGACATGAAAAAATCAATCCCGTTCACAATCGTGCCCCAGAAAATCAAATACCTCGGAATCAGCTTAACCAAGGAAGCAAAAGACCTCTACAAAGAAATCTATAAAACGCTGCTCCATGAAATAAAAGAGGACATGAGGAAATGGAAACATATACTCTGCTCGTGGATAGGGAGAATCAATGTTGTCAAAATGGCAATACTCCCCAAAGTATTATACAGATTTAACGTGATCCGTATAAGGATACCCATGACATTCTTCAAAGAAATGGATCAAGCAATCCTAAAATTCATATGGAACAACAAAAGCCCATGGATAGCTAAAACAATTTTTGGGAAAAAGACGATGGGAGGCATCACCCTCCACAACCTCAAACTTTACTACAAAGCAGGAACAATTAAAACAGCATGGTACTGGAACAAAGGCAGAGCCATAGACCAATGGAACAGGGTGGAATAGCCCTACAAACAACCTCAAATGTATGATCATCTAATCTTTGATAAGGGAGCAAGAGATGTGAAGTGGAGCAAGTAAAGCCTCTTTAACAAATGGAGCTGGCACAACTGGACAACCACATGCAAAAGAATGGGCTTAGACCTCGACCTGACACCATGCACTAAAGTCAGATCAAAATGGATTAAAGACCTCAACATCAGACCACAAACCATAAGGTTCATTGAATACAAGGTCGGCAAAACCCTCCACGATATTGAAGATAAAGTTATCTTCAAAGATGACACGGGACTAAGCAATCTAGTAGAAACAGAGATCAACAGATGGGACTACATTAATCTAAAAAGCTTCTGCACCGCAAACGATACAGTGACCAGAATATAAAGACTATCTACAGAATGGGAAAGGATATTTACACAATACCCATCAGATAAGGGGTTGATATCAATGGTATATAAAGCACTGGTTGAACTCTACAAGAAGAAAACATCCAACCCCATCAGAAAATGGGGTGAAGAAATGAACAGAAACTTTACCAAGGAAGAGATACAAATGGCCAAAAGGCACATGAAAAAGTGCTCTAGATCACTAATCATCAGGGAGATGCAGATCAAAACAACCATGAGATACCACCTCACACCACAGAGACTACATATATGCAAAAGAACAAAAGCAACCACTGTTGGAGAGGATGTGGGGAGAAAGGGACCCTTTTACACTGCTGGTGGGAATGCCAACTGGTTCAGCTCTTTTGGAAAACAATATGGACGATTCTTAAAACAATTAGATATTGAGCTCCCATTTGACCCAGCAATATCACTCCTGGGAATATATCCCAGAGGAGAAAAAAAGTATAGTCCAAATGACATCTGCACTTATATGTTCATTGTAGCACTGTTTACAATAGCCAGAATCTGGAAAAAAAACCGAGTGCCCAAGAACAGATGACTGGTTGAAGAAACTTTGGTACATCTATACAATGGAATACTATGCAGCTGTTAGAAAAAAGGAGGTCATGAATTTTGCATAAAAGTGGATCGGCATGGAAAGTATCATGCTAAGTGAAATGAGTCAGAAAGAGAAAGACAGACATAGAAAGATTGCACTCATCTGTGGAATATAGAATAACAGAGTAAGAGACTAACACCCAAGAATAGAAGAATAGTAGAAATAAGTACCAGGATGTTGACTCCATGGCTTGGAGGCTGGCCTCACATTCTTGGGAGAGGGCAACTCAGAGAAGGGATCACCAAGTATAATGTGGTCAGAGGCCATGCGGGGGAAGGGTGATGCGGGCTGAATGTAGACTAGAGACTGAACACAGTGGCCACTCAACACCTCTACTGGGAAGCACAACACCTAATTAGAGAGAGAGAACAAAAGGAAATGCCCTGCCACAGTGGCAGGGTGGGGTGGGGGGGTAATGGGATTGGGGAGGGTAGGAGGGATGCTGGCTTTACTGGTGGTGGAGAATGGGCACTAGTGAAGGGCTGGGTCGTCAAACTTTATATGGGGGAAACATGAGCACAAAAATATATAAATCTGTAACTGTACCCTCACGGTGATTCACTAATTAAAAATAAATAAATTTTTTAAAAAATGAAGAGAAAAAAAGAGTTTTCCTATGATATAGATGTCTAGGTATAAATGTCTAGGTATAGGTATAGATGTCTAAAATTGGAATTGTTGGGTCATGTGGTAGTTCAATTCAAAGTTTACTGAGAGCTCTTCATACTGTTTTCCACAAGGATTCTTCCAGACAGCATTCCCACCAGCAGTGGATGAGAGTTTTTTTCACCACATCTCCACCAACATAGATAGCTTCCTACTATTTTTGAGATGTGCCATTCTCATTGGTGTGAGATAACTCATTGATATCTTGGTTTGGATTTCTCTGATGATAAGTGATGCTGATCACTTCTGGCCATCCACTGTCTCTGAGAAGTGTCTATTCATTGTTCTTCCTTAGTTTTTGATAGTTTTAAAAATTTTTTTCTTGATCTTTGTGAGTACTTTTATATCTTGGATATCAAACCTCTTTTGATATCTGACATGTTGAATGCAAATATAATTTCCCATTCAGTTAGCTCTCTTTTAGTTCTTATCTCACATCTCTTTTGTCATGCAGAAGCACTTTAATTTTATGTAACCCTATTTGCTTTTTAAAAAAATTTTGTTGCCTTTGTCAGTGGTATATCATTGAAGATGTCTTTGGGGTCCAAATCTCAAAGCATTCTAAGTATATTTTCTTCAATATAATTTATAGTTTCTGTTTAAATCTCAAGGTCTTCAATCCAGTTTGAAGTGATTTTTGTGTATGGTGTAAGATACGAATCCAGCTTTAATTTCTTACACATAGTTATTCAGCTTTTCCAGCACCGTTTGTTGAAGAGCGTATCTTTAGCCATTGGGTGATATTAGAGTTTAAGAAGTCTGACTTCTTGCACTCATAACCCCATACTGATACCATTTTTTACATGAACATCAGAAGTCTGACATAAAGCTGTTTAATATATCCATTTGCACTGGTTTAAGATGATTACTCCGTGTTTTGATTTTCATTTTCCTTATGAAATGATGATGAGAATTTTCCATGTACTTACTGTTCATGCTTGCATCCTATTCTTGCAAGTGTCTGCTAATCTCCTCATTCCATTTTTATTTTGGGGTTTTTATTTCCTTATTGTTGAACTTTGTTAGAGTGTTATATAACCTGGATTTTAGTCCTTTTTCTTATGTATTGCATGTGAATTTGTCTACCTATACAGTAGAATGTCTTTTAATCATAGCTTGAATTTCCTTTGGCATGCCAACATTTTTAATTGGATGTATTCTTGTTTATTTGTTTTTGTAGAAAATTTTTTAACATAGCTACCAAGCCTAGTTACAAGTACAGTAATGAGGGTTGACACTGAGCAAATCATTTCAGGTTCTGTTTAGTTGGGCAAACTCCCCCAGAAACATGAAGCTCTAGGGACCGGGTGTTGTTCGAAGCTCCCCCAAGGACCCTGAACAAGTGAAGAGGTCATTACTGTAAAGAAAGTGAAAGGGAAACTAGAAAAAAAACAATTTTTTACTTTGCCTAACAAAGCAAGATAAGAATGCCTTAAAGCAATACTTCGTAAATATTTTCTACCGTAATTCTCTTCACATCTTGTTTTTTTTCTGTACTCACCAGTGCTTAGGGGGGGCCTAAGCAACCTCCCCACCCCTGCCTTGCAGTTACCAGTTAGTCCCTTGTCTTTTCTGTGATCTCTTGTTTACATGAATTTTAAAAAAAATTTAATTTTATTTTCATAAGATTGTTCACATTAATTGATTACATTTAATATTTCAACACAAATCCCACCATCATTATTTCAAATTTTCCCACCACCATTCAATCCCACCTACCACCGACAGATGCTAGATACTTTATTTTCTATTGCTTATTATGAGTCTCAAACCCGAGTTTGATTCCTCCATTCCTCTTGGAGGGCCCGGAAAACTACTGAGAGTATCCTGCCTGCATAGCAAAGTCTGGTAAGCTACCTGTGGCGTATTTGATATGCCAAAAACAGTGAACAAGTCTCATTATGGAGATGTTACTGGAGATGTTACTTGAGCAAATCAATGAACAACGGAAAGATAGTGCTATGACAGTGCTATTGTGAATATCACGAGAGGTCCCGTGGCCGCACAAGCGGCTGTGTGCTCCTGGAATTTTAAAATTGCAAATGTTTGGGATCCAGAGACATCTCTGTAGGGAGTTAATCCATTTTGAGATTCATTTGGGAGTCTCTGGATCAAGGTCATTAATGCGCTGAGATGGTGCCCGGAGGTAGTTTGTGGGTGTGATAGCCAGGACCCCGAGCAGGCAAGGAGATGGGAAGGGACAGCCAGTATCTGCCACCGCCATGTGGCCTGGAGTCTGCAGTCCTTGCTCCTACATATCTGGGTTTTTCTTCTGCACGTTTGTGGCCACTGGGGGTTCATTTGGAGTGAGCAGAGAGGGAACACTCACTCCAGCTGAGGTGCCCTGGTGGAATCAGCTCTGCACAGGATCTGGAGAGATCTCTGGTGATCTGCTGTCTTTCAGGATTTACTGCTGAGTCTCTGGATCAAGGCTGCTAGTGCAGTGAGATGGTGCCCTCATTTACATGAATTTTACTTGACAGGCCTCTTGGTATACACTGGAAACTTCCAGAGGGTCATATGGTCCCCAGTTGACAAATTTGTCCCAGAAAATCATTGCAAAAATGCTCTATAAAGTAAATGTCAATAACAAGGCACATCACATGCATCATGATTTAATGCATAAAGCAAACTGGACAAGTCTGTGTTATGATCCTGACTAATGACAGAATGATACAAAAGTCCAAAGAATGTGAACATATCGTCTAGGATCACATAGCTAGGAGATAGACAACTTCCAATTAAGCCCAAACTCTCTGGGTTAGGAAATAACATTTTATCAAATTCTAAAGTTTTATTTTTTTCTTTTCAGAGAGAAATAACAGAGAGAAGACTTTGATATAGAATGAAATTAGTATTTTTATTGATGGGGTACTCAATGGAGACAAAGAAAAATGCTGCTTATTGGTCTTTTATCCTTCTGTTCCTAACACAGACATACTAAGTCTTGTCACACCTTATCACACCTGGATGTGATTGGTATAACTCTCAAAAGTCAGAACAATGTTTGAAATCATGGGAAGAAGTTAGTCTCAAAATGGCAGGAGGGTTACTTTGAGAATGATATATATAGTTCATGGAAGTAATAGGCCTGTGTGTTATATTTTCTTGTAAGGATACCAAGAGGATACTATCCTGATAAGGTTTTAGAAAGTTTTATGAAGCAGATTCCTCAAGGGACATGGATTCCAACTTTACTGGCCCCCCAGTTGGCTTTCCAAGATTTCCAAGACTGGATAATGACCTAGAGTCTTTATAGAGGCTTTTGACTTTCTTGCTGCCTCTACTTGGCTTTCTTCTTGGCAAGTTAAGTTGGCTCAGCAGTTAATGAGATGTCCCCAAAGTTAAAAAAGAGTAATGGCTGAGGCACTGGAGGAGGTTTCTTCTACTTGGATTTTTATTTTCTAGGAATTAGGTAATTGGTATTATGGGTTTTGTGTTCTTAGCTTCTCATTTAACTTACTTTCTTGGTCACCTGAGGGTAAATTATGTTTTTTCCTAAACTCATTTGTTGATTCAGTGGCATTTAGTAAGCCCATAAGTTCTTGTGATCACCAGAACTGTTTGTGAGAAAATTGATGTTTTTCTTTTATTCTGGGAGGAAAAGTAAGTCTTACAACAAGGGTAGAAAAAAGTAAGTGAATCAGCACATATCCAGTGATAACTATTTGTTCCATAAGGTTTACTAAAACTTGTAAAGAGGGCCCTGGTATGCTTGAACTTAGAAAAGTGCAGTTTATAAGACTTAAAAAAAAGTCTTACAGGTTTTGTGCTAGTTACACAAATCTTCAGTTCAAAATAGTTCACTATGATTTCTACAAATTGTGGAGCATGGCTCTTGACCCAATCCTGCCACTGAGGGTTACACAGGCATATTTATTTGTGGACTCTTGATATTAGAAAAATATCTTAGAGATTATTTTTAGCATAAGTATATTTTCCCTCTTAAGTCTGAGCTTTAGGAAAGCTAAAAAATGCATCTTTCCTCTGGAAGGTAATTAGAATTAAACTCTGTTTCAGCAAGAACTTAGGAGCAATTGTGAATTGTGCTGCAGTGAACACAGGCATATAGATTTTTTTCTACATTGTGTTTTTGGTCCCTTGCACTATATTCCAAGAATTGGAATTTCTGGGTCAAATGAAAGCTCAATTCTTAATTTTTGGAGAAAGAATTAATGCCTACCAGGACATAAAAACACTCATTCAATTGTTACTGCTTTGTAGTAAAGATTGAGGTTGGGGAGGGTGATGCCTCCCATCATTTTTTTCCCAAGAATTGTTTTAGCTATCCTTGGACGTTTGTTATTCCATATGAATTTTAGGATTGCTTGATCCATTTCTTTGAAGAATGTCATGGGTATACTTATAGGGATCGCATTGAATCTGTATAATGCTTTAGGGAGTATTTCCATTTTGACAACATTGATTCTCCCTATCCACGAGCAGGGTATATGTTTCCATTTCCTCATGTCCTCTTTGATTTCATGGAGTAGTGTTTTGTAGTTTTCTTTGTAAAGGTCTTTTACTTCCTTGGTTAAGCTGATTCCGAGGTACTTGATTTTCTGGGGCACGATTGTGAATGGGATTGCTTTTTTCATGTCCCTTTCCTCTGCCTCATTGTTTGCATATACACACCACAGAGACTGGCACACATCCAAAAGAACAAAAGCAACCGCTGTTGGAGAGGATGTGGGGAGAAAGGGACCCTTCTACACTGCTGGTGGGAATGCCGGCTAGTTCAGCCCTTTTGGAAAACAGTATGGACGATTCTCAGAAAACTAGAGGTTGAGCTCCCATTTGACCCAGCAATACCACTGCTGGGAATATATCCCAGAAAGGCAAAAAAGTACAATCGAAACAACATCTGCACATGTATGTTCATCGCAGCACTGTTTACAATAGCCAGAATCTGGAAAAAACCCGAATGCCCCAAAACGGATGACTGGTTGAGGAAACTTTGGTACATCTATACAATGGAATACTATGCAGCTGTTAGAAGAAAGGAAGTCAAGAATTTTTTAGTTAAGTGGATGGGCATGAAAAGTTTCATGCTGAGTGAAATGAGTCAGAAAGAGAGAGACAGACATAGAAAGACTGCACTCATCTATGGTATATAGAATATCAGAGTGGGAGACTAATACCCAAGAACTGTAGAAATAAGTACCAGGAGGTTGACCCCATGGCTTCACGGCTGGCCTCACGTTCCAGGGAAAGGGCAACTCAGAGAAGCGATCACCAACTACATTGTAGTTGAAGGCCATGTGGGGGAAGGGAGTTGCGGGCTGAATGAGGGCTAGAGACTGAGCACAGCGGCCACTCAACACCTTTATTGCAAACCACAAGAGCTAATTAGAGAGAGAGAACAGAAGGGAATGCCCTGCCACAGTGGCAGGGTGGGGTGGGGGGAAGATGGGATTGGGGAGGGTGGGAGGGACGCCGGGTTTACGGGTGGTGGAGAATGGGCACTGGTGAAGGGATGGGTTCCCGAACTTTGTATGAGGGAAGTATAAGCACAAAAGTGTATAAATCTGTAATTGTACCCTCACGGTGATTCTCTAATTAAAAATAAATAAATTATAAAAAAAAAACAAAAAAAACCAAAAAAAACACTCATTCAAAAGGTCATATATACACCATTAATCATTACAACACTCAGTACAATAGTGAAAGATGTGAAATCAACTTTGGTGTCAAATAACAGGTTAACGGTCATGAAGATGTGATATATCTATATCTGTATCTATATCTATATCTATATCAATCCATCTATCACTACTATGCAGCTGCAAGGAATGAGGAAATCAGGCAATTTGCTGCAATCTGACTGAGAAGAAATTCATAATATTTTATATAATACATACATAAAATACTGGATGAGGCAATACATTGTAGTAAAGGAGGATTCTTAGGTCATCCTTGACCCCAGTGTTTAAAGAGGAGAAGGACAAAGAAGAGAAAAAATTAGGGGAGAAGAAGAAGAGAACAAGAAATAATGGGTGAACAAGTGTCAGGGCTTCAGTTATACTGGTGATATGGGTGAGTGATATAGCTATACATCCAAAACACAGACTCATAAAAATGGAAAACATGAGATTTAAGCTGCAAGCATTGGAACTTTGTAACGTGCCTATCAAGTTGACAGGCAGGGGATATGGTGTGGGGGTTGTGGATGGGGAGGAAATCTGGGAACTCTGGTGGAGGGAAGTTGACACTGGTGGTAGGGTTGGTGTTGAAATACTATATGCCTAAAACTCATCAACAAATTTGTAAATCACAGTTCTTTAATAAAAAATATTAAAAAGGAAATACTATATACCCAATGTGAATAATTTTGTAATTCATGGTGATTAAAAAACCAAAAACTCAATAGCACTGTTTTCGTCACAGTTATCCCCGTTGTTCATCGATTTGCTTGAGTGGGCACCAGTAACATCTCCATTGTGAGACTTGTTGTTACTGTTTTTGGCATATTGAATACACCACGGGTAACTTGCCAGGCCCTGCCATGTGGGCGGGATACTCTCGGTAGCTTGCTGGGCTCTCTGAGAGGGATGGAGGAATGGCCGCATGTAAGGCAAATGCCCCACCTGCTGTGCTATTGCTCCAGTCCGTGCTATCACTCCAGTCCAAAAAATTCAGTAGCATTATTAATTAAATACTTGTAGACTTGAAGAATAAATGCAAAAAGCTGAGATAAAATCATATGGCAGTGATTATGCTTCTTCTAGTCACCTGTTTAATATCTACCTCAAATCTTTAGAGCTTGTATTCTGTTTATAATTTTTTTCTCAATTCACCCTTAGTGATCTGGGTGAACCCCTCTATCCCAGAGTCACAAACTACTGCAGTTTCTATTGACATATGTCCACACAGACTGTGTTGAAAAATCCAATTTATTCTGCTCTAGTGACAGAATAATTAGTTAAGTCATGTGATCTTTTTGTGCTTCAGTTTCCTCCTCTGTAAATTGGGCTAGTAGGACCTAATTTACAAGGTTATTCTGAGTATTAATGAGTCACTAAGTATAAGCTAATTAAACTAATGAATTTCAGTATAGGGGAAAGGGTGCTTGCTTTGCCTCCACATCCTTATGGTCCACTGAGCACCCCCAGGACTAATTCCTAAGTTGAAGAGCCAGGACTAAACCCTGAGCACCACCAGGTATGGCACAAAAACCAAAACAGAAAGACACAATAATAAATTTCTTTTTTGAAAGAAGAGGTGGTTAGGGTATAATACTAAGAACACTGGTCTCTGAAAGTGAGAACAGTGAAAGTTACTTCATGATTTCTTCATTTTATAAGACCATTTAAAGATATTATGTGTTATGGTCATCCACTGGTAAATCTTTCGCTGTTTTCACCAGTCTCTCTCCCAATCCTCAGTCCCAACCTCCCCATTTGTATGCTTTGTAGATGTTTGATTCACTGTGGTGATATTATTTGCATTGTTAATGAAATTTAACAGGATTTTTTGTTTGTTCCAAGGCCACACCTAGCTGTGCTCAGGGGTTACTCCTGGCTCTGTGCATAGGGATCACCCTTGGAAAGGTTTGTGGGGAACAAATGTGGGGCTGGGGGTTGAACCCAGTGGGCCACGAGCAAAGCAAATGTCCTACACACTGTACTATCACTCCAGCCCTAACAGAATTTTAAAGAGTATAAATAAACAATCATACAGAAATGAATAATATCAAAAATATCTATGTTTTTATGACATGTATTTTCTGAGGGGCACTCCAGTTGCCCTACTGCTAGCATTCACTGTTCATACAATCTCTGGCTTTGGGCAACTTGCTAATAACAATTAGAATACAGGCACTTTGAAGGGCTGTCATGTCTATGACTATTTTACAAAATATTTTGGCTACATTGTGCATGTAACATATCTCTATGTTGCCACTCTGATGAAGCAAATATTGGAGAGGTTATCCGGGTAAAAGTTGAAGACAGCTTTAGGCAAATTTCTGAAAGGAACTGAAGTTTTTCAGCATTGATGTATATGGGAGCTTGGACATAATCCTCTCCTAGTCTTTTTTTTTTTTTCTATGAGACTCCAGAGTGACCGACATCTCCTTTCAATAGTATAAGACCTTCTGTCTAAGATTGTCACACTCTGACATGCCTGGTTCCTTGTCAACAGAAATCACTTCAGAGTAATTCATTCATTACACAGCAAGAGGCAACTTAAGTACAACTTTACAGGTATGTGATGTTATCATTGCACAATTTTTTATAAAGCTTAGGTAACATGACAAGTCACAGTCACACAGCAGTCAATTATAGACCTGGCATGTGAATTTGAATTGCAGTTGCAACCTAAAAGAAGCAGCAGAACATAGCGGCCCAGGTTATCTCCTAAGAGTTCCTTTATACATTTTAGTTTTGGTTTTCTAGTATGACTTCTTTTGTTTTCATCGCATTATCTATATGAGAAAGAACGCAAAGCTCACTGATTACCAATTCTTGAAAAGGATTCATCAGATAAGTAAAACCCAATCCTCTCAGTTTCCACTGTGAGTCCAATGTTTTGACTTTTTCAAAGTGTATTTTCAGATAAATAAAATAAAAACGGGATCCCAGAAATAAATACACACACACTTTATCTATGGAAAAAGAGCTATGACCATACAATGGAGAAAGAAAACTCTTTTCAATAAGTAGTTTTGAAAAAACTCAATGGTACATGCAAAATAAAGAAATGGTTTTCTAACTCAATCCCATTGTTCATCAATTTGCTCGAGCTGGCACCTAAAAATAAGTTGAAAATTAATTAAAAACCTCAGTTTCATGCCTTAAATTATAGCATTTTCAGTAGATAATGTAGGTGAAATGTGCCATGACTTAATTATTAGAAATGTCTTTGGGGACTTCTACTGTTTTGGAAGAGGAGTGGTTTGAACCACATGCAGCTGTGTTCATTTGGATCTGCACTGAGAAAATATGCGCTGCTGGGGATTAAACCCAGGTCAGCTGCTTTCAAGGCAAGTGCCTTGCACACTGTACTAACACTCTGACCCCAAATCTTTGAAAATTTGATATCAAAGGCAAGAGAAAAACAAGCAAAAATAAATTATTTTGGTGTGTATTAAATTAGGAAGTTCTAATTTTGTTGTCTTCATTTTTTATTGAGATTTTGTGGTTTACAATGCACATTAACAATGGTTTCTCATGCACATAATCCCAACACTACACCCATCCATCACAACCCTTCCCCAGCTAAATTGTGTGGATCAGTTCTCTCATATTGCCTTTGGACTTTTGTTGCTACTTTGCTGTGTATATTTTTTGAAAGAGATTTTGTACAGCAAAGGAAAATATTTCAACGAAAAACCTACTGAATGGAAGAAGATAAGATATTCACATAGCATAATCTTGATCAGTCTGATATGCAAGATATATAAAAAACATAAGGAAGTTAACACCAAAAATACAAATAAACATTTTTTTAAATAGACAAATATGAGTAGACACTCATCTAAAGAGGACAAACAGATGGCTCATAAAAATAGCAAATAAAAATACTTACTATTTTATTAGGGAAATGCAAATCAAAACTACACACATAAGAATGTTTATATAAAAATAAATAATAACAGTATTTTGGTGAGTGTGAAGACTTAAAACAATCCTGTTTACTTTATGGAAACATAAATTGGTAAACATATACAACCATTTTAGAAAATTGCATGAAGCTTCTTTGAGAAACTAAAAATAGAAATACCTATGGATTCACTTCTGAATATTTATCCTGAGAATGTGGAATATCAACTCAAAAAGATAGGAGCAATAATATAATGAAGGGAATTCCCACTTAGACAGGAATAGAACAGATGAGTGGAATATACAACAGGCGAATATACCCAAAGAGATGAACAAAAAGAGAGAAGAATCAGAAAATTTGAAAACAGTGTAAGAACCCTATAAGATAACATCAAGAGAGACCATGGAAGCTACCAGAAGAGAGAGAAATAAGTAGAAACCCTGTTTGAAGAAAGAATAGCCAAGAATTTCCCCAAACTAGGGGAAGAAAGTAATGTAAATTCAAGAGGTTTTAAGCATTTCAAATAGAATTCATATATACCCTATAAGTATTATAACCAAAGTATTAATATTTTTGATAAAACAGACTATTATAAGCATGCAGGCAAAAATAATTACATATATGTAAAAAATAACTACATCTAGGGATATGTTATCCCTATAAGACTATCCACAGATTTTTCTGTGAAAATCTTGCTGGACAGAAGGGAATAGCATGATATATTTCTTTTTGATTAAAATTATCAAAGGAAAGTATTTTCAACCAAGAATGCTCTAACCTACCAAAATAAATTTAGACAAGGAAGGAATGAAGAGTTTTCATCACTTTCAAAGCAGCCTTGCAAGAAATTGTAGGAAAATTTATAAAATAGAAATCAGTCCATCTGTCACTGTCATTGTTATCCTGTTGTTCATCGATTTGCTTGAATGGACATCAGTAATGTCTCCATGGTGAGACTTGTTGTTACTGAATTTGGCATATCAAATACGCCATGGGTAGCTTGCCAAGCTCTACTGTGCAAGCGAGATACTCTCAGTAGCAGCTTGCCGGGCTATCAGAGAGGTACGGGGGAATCAAACCCTGGGAGGCTGTGAGCAAGGCAAATGCCCTACCCACTGTGCTATCTCTTCACTCCAAAATTATATATTGTTGGGGAGCTCTGATAAAATTAGTATAATATTTTTCTTAATGACCACTTGTCTCACTTGTATCACTTGTCATCTTTTGCTCGAGCAGGCGCCAGTAATGTCTCCATTCGTCACTGTCACATGCTAGTGTAAACCCCATGGCATCTGCTTGCTCCAGGAACACAAAGAGCCTCAAACTGTTTGTTCAGAGTCTTGATGAAGAACTCTAACCATCTCGTAGGTGGGTGGCCACACGGTCTTTTGACGTTCCGTGGAATCCAGTCAGTAACAGCTCTAGTCCAGCGGTCATCTCTAAATCGCATTACGTGTCTGGCATAACTCCGAATTCCTCACTTTCATCACTTTCAAAGCAGCCTTGCAAGAAATTGTAGGAAAATTTATAAAATAGAAATCAGTCCATCTGTCACTGTCATTGTTATCCTGTTGTTCATCGATTTGCTTGAATGGACATCAGTAATGTCTCCATGGTGAGACTTTATGGTCAATCATTCTCTCACTTGAGAAGAACATGATATTCCAAGCATAGCTCTTTCGATTCCTCTTTGGGAGACCCGAATAGTGTTCTTATCCTGTTTTCGTAGGGCCCAGGTCTCTGAGGCATATGTTAATGCAGGAAAAACGGTGGAGTTAAAAAGATGTGCCCAGAGCTGGAGGTTCTTTGTCCTCTTAACAACTTCTTCCACGCTCTTTAAGGCATCCCACACTGCTCTCTTCCTCCTGCACAGCTCAGGTACTTGGTCATTCGTTATGTTGAGTTCTCGACCTAGATACACATAACTGCTGCATTTGGAGATGTTTGTTCCGTTGACAGCAAATGGAACATCAGGAACTAGTCCGTTCTCATGAACATTGTCTTTGTGAGATTCAGCTGCAGTTCAACCTTTCCACATTCAAACAGTCGAAGTTGGCCAGCATTTGTGCCACTTGGCTAATGTTTGGTGTTATTAGAATGATGTCATCAGCGAAGTGGATTTGGTGTAATTGCCAACAGTCTATCTTCACTCCCATTCCTTCCCATTTCAGTCGTCGCATGACATTCTTGAGGGTGGCACTGAAAAGTTTCAGTGAAATGGTATTCTGTTGAACCTCTCTCTTTACATTGATGATCACTTCCTTGTAGAATGGTGAGATCCTGGTGGTGAATCCATAATACAGCTCATGAAGGATCCTGATGTACTGAGTTTGAACACCCTGTTTGGCTAGGGCTTCAATGACCGCTTCAGTTTCAACAAAATCAAAGGCCTTCTTTAAATCAATGAACGTTAGACAGAGTGGTATCTTGAACTCTTGTGAAACCTCAATGAGCTTGTCACCATGTGGATATGGTCAATCATTCTGAATCCTTTTTGGAACCCAGCTTGCTCGCATGGTTGTCTTTCATCTGGTGTTCTGCCAATCCTATTCAGGGTGACTCAAGTGAATACCTTGTAGATGATGGACAACAGGCAGATCAGGTGATAGTTGCTGATGTCATGGATGTTTCACTTCTTGTACAACAGGATGGTCCTGCTGGTTTTCCATTGGGAAGGAACCTTGCATTTAGACAGGTAGCGTGTGAAGAGCTAAACCAGTGTACTGACAAGTACTGGCGGCAGACTCTTCAGGTGTTTGGGTCTGACCTTGTCTGGACCTGATTCTGTATGCTTCTTTACCAATGAAACAGGGTGTCGGATTTCAGAAGGGAGAACGCTGGGAACGACATATCCATCCTTCAGAATTTGTATGTGGGCAGTGAACATGGCTATCGAAAAGATCTGAGTAGAAGTCATGGATAACCTTTTCCATTGCCCTTCTGGAAGATGTGATAAATCCATCAGGATGTCAGAGGGCAGTCATCTTGGTCTTGTAGTTGGTGAAGGACAGGCAGGCATTTCGAATACTTTGAATACTCTTTCTGGCTTCTGTCACATCAGCCTACACTGCTGTTCTTCTCTCTTTGAGGTCTTCCTTTATCGCTTCTCTGCAAGCTTTGCAAGCTTGGACATTAGCTTGTGACTGCATGAGGCTCGCACCAAACCACGTTGGCAAATGAGCTCCAAATGAGCTCGAGAGTTTCTGAAGACAAGTTCTTTTTGTGGCTTCCTCTCTTGGCGTTCCTCAAAAAATCTTGGAGGTACTGAACCAGTCTATAATATTCCTCATCGATGTTGTCAATGATGTCATCTTCCCATATTGCCACAATATTGCCAAAGAGCTCCCAGTTAGGTCATTCTGGGAGTTCTCTTCTTAAACTTTGCAGCCCTTTCTCCCAGCTCCATGAAGTAGAATTTTGCAAAAAGGAGATGGTGATCTGTTCCCCTTTGTAATTTTGGGACAACAGCGACCTCAGTCAGACAAAACCGTCCATTGAATATGATGTGGTCAATTTCGTTGTGGAACTGTCCATGGGGAGACTCCCATATCCAACATTTAGATTTGGCCTTCTGGAACTGCGAGTTATCATAGATGATCTTGGTCAACATGATGAACTCAGTCTCTCACCCTGTTTGTTCCATTCTAGGCCATGGGTCCAGATGGGAGTTCTTTGGGAGACCTTCTGCATCCTATCTTGGCATTAAAATCATCAACAATGACCTTGTAGAAGGTGTGGTCTTCTTTATAGAACTTCTCCAGCTTCATGTAGAATTTCTCAATTTCTTCTTTGTCATAGTTGGATGTTGGTGTGTAGATGATGAATATAGGTACTGCTGGCAATGAATCACACATACTTCAACATAAGCATCTGATTCAGGTTGTTAGGCATTCGAATTAATCAATGCTCATGGCCAAGTTTGTGTTGATGAGGACACTGACACCACTGATGCCTCTACTGTTGCATGTTCTGAGGAATAGTTCTCCAGTGTTGAAAACGACGTGATATGATCGATGCCTTCTCATCTCGGTCAATCCAATGACATTGTACTTGATCTTCTGTGCTTGTACCATCAGGTCCTCGATGGATGCTTCCGATGCCAGCATATGTGCATTAAAAGTGCAGACAGTCATTTTAATTCTTCGTTTTCACAGCCTGGTTTGGCCCTGAGATTTTAGCTGCCTCTCCTTGCTCGTCCTTAATGCTGCCATATTGGGGGCTCTTCCAGGGTCAGGGGAAGGAGGCCCATTTTTGTTACTGTTTTTGGCATATCGAGTATGCCACAGGCAGCTTGCTAGGCTCTGCCATATGGGTGGCATGTAGGGAGGTGGCTCCCTTCCTACTCCTCACTTATCTACAATGACCACAAACATAAAAATTTACATATTAATCTTAGTAGTTCGTTTATAACAAAAATGCATGAAAGAATAATGCAAGAAATTTGGAAAAGATGGGGCTGGAGCGATAGCACAGCGGGTAGGGCGTTTGCCTTGCACGTGGCCGACCCAGGTTCGATCCCCAGCATCCCATATGGTCCCCTGAGCACCGCCAGGAGTAATTCCTGAGTGCAAAGCCAGGAGTAAGCCCTGTGCATCGCCAGGTGTGACCCCCCCAAAAAAAAAAGAAAAAAAAAAGAAATTTGGAAAAGAACTTGAACAAAGCAGAAAATAAAGCATTAAAGTGCAAAAGAAGGAAATAAGGGAGCAATGAAACAATGACAAAGCAAAAGACACATTAAAACAGAAATAATAAAGTGTCAATACTCACATTTCAATAAATTCTCTACATGTTAATGGTCTAAATATCCATCAGTTAAAAATCAGATCCTGACTGAGTGGTTCAAGTAATTGGATCCCGCCTTTCGCTACCTACAGGAAATACATCTTAGCTTTAATTAAATACTTTGTGGATTCAAAGTAAAAGATCAGGAGTTATTTCTACAAGAAAATGGAAAGTAAATGGGCATACAGCAATATTTATCTTAGAAAAGATGGATTCAGAGCTAAAAAGAATAGTAAGATATAGAAATAGTTATTATATAGTGACTAAGATTAATACAACAAGAAATTATAATTGCTTATTTATATGAACCAAATAAAGTGGCACCAAAATACACTAATACACTAAGCAATCAATAATGAAACTAGAGTAATAGTCACAGAAGAGAGCTTTAGTATCTCATTTATAACTATGGACAGATAAAATGGAAAATAAATACACAGTAGGCTTAAATGATAAACTAAAATAGATGGACTTAATAGACATTTATAAAGTATCCATCATAAAATAACTGAATTTAATTTTTCTCAGGTGAACAAAGAATAATTTGAAGAATACATCAAATGTAGATGAAAATGAAAAATTATCTATAAAGTTATGGAAACTAAAATAATATCAAGCCTTTCATTATTTAAAGATATTTAATTTAGTTAAAAAACTAGGCACTGTGATTTACAATCCTACTATTAATGATTTATAGCTTACAATATTTTAACTCCAAACCCACCACCAGTGTCATCATCCATTTACCAATGTCCCAAGGACTCCTCCCAACTCCCTACCTCCCCTACTTCACAACCTCACAAAATTGAGATCTTATAGTGCTCAACATCCTTGACCCTTATGTTACTTCCAGTCACTGCATTATTCCCTTTCCATTCCTACTCCCCTTTTTAGCATTCTCAGTGCTATAGTCAAGGGTTGTCCTCATTTGATACTCTTCATTATCTTGACTTGCTCCATGTGCCATAGATAAATGAGGTCATATAGTATTTGTTCTTCTCCCTTTGACTTACTCAACATGATGCACTCTAATTCCATCAGTTTTGCAGAAAATGTCATGATTTCATCTTATTTATAATTGTGTAAGATTCCACTGTGTATGTAAACCAATTTCTTTACTCATTTGTCATGGGACATTTGAATTATTTCTATATCCTGGCTTTTGCACGCAGTACTACAGTTAACATAGGTATGCATATATCTTTTTAAATTAATGGCTTTGCTTTGGGTGGTATATACTAAACAGACCAATTAGTAGCAAGTTGAAATGTTAATATCCCCAAATTTCCCTTGGAGCAGAAGTTCAGGCTCAAATGGGATTATAAGCAATTTTTTTCAAATCTTAAAAAAAACTACTTATTATCCTTTCCAGGCTCTTCCAATAAGTGGAAGAAATAAGAATTCTTTCAAAAATTTTATAAAGGGCAAGCATTACCTTGACACTAAAAGCAGATAGAGACAACACTAAAAAAATTATAGATTCATTTAACTGACAAAAATATACTCAAATTTCTCAGTAAAATATTAGCAAATCAAATCTAAAAATACATTAAATGGGTTGTACAACCATGCTCAAGATGAATTTAATCCAGAGATGCAAGAATGATTTAATATGTATAAATCAATCAATATGATAAACAATTCAATACAGAGAAAATAAAAATCATATGACTATATCAACAGATGAATAGAAAACTTTTGAAGATATATAACACATAATAATAATAAATACTCTAAATAAAATGGGTATAGAAGAGACTTTTCCTCAGCATAGTTAGAGATTTTACTAGAAATGTGCCACAGCTAACATTATATTCAATGGCAACTAAAAAGTCTTCCCTTAAAGATCAGACACAAGACAAGGTTTTCCACTGTCAACACTATTACCTTATGTAATATTGGAAATTCTTACCATAACAATTTGACCAGAAAGAACTTTCAGGAGATCCAGATTGAAAAAGAAGTCAAATCACCTTATTTGCAGGTGATATTATTTCATTATATATAGAAAACCCATTAAAACTACAAAAAAACTTGTAGAAATAATAAACTCTTACAGTAAAGTGACAGTCTATGAAAATAATAACAGTAATACATGGCATTTTTATATGAAAAGAATGAAATAGAACAAGGATATAGGAAAATATTCCATTCACAGTTGTGCCTCAAAAAAGTCAATTAGGGGGCCAGAATGATAGTACAGTGGGTAGGGTTTTTGTCTTGAGTGCAACCGACCTGGGTTTGATCCCCAGCAACCCATATGGTCCCCCGAGCCCACAAGGATTGATTCCACACTGCAAAGCCAGGAGTAAACCCTGACTTAGTGTGGCACCCCCTCCAAAAAAAGTCAATGTTTATCAAAAGATAAAAGACTTATACAAGGAAACTTTAGATCACTACAAAAAGAAACATAAGACATAAGGAAATAGAAACACATACCCTGTTCATGAATTGGATGAATTGTCTTGATGAACATCCTTTCCAAAGCATTATCCAGATTCAACGCAGTCACTCTAAAAATACCACAGCACATTTTTGAAACAAGGTCAAATACTGTTAAAATTTATGTAGAGTAATAAATTTCCCTAAAAACTGTATCACTGTATCACTGTCATCCTGTTGCTCTTCTGTAGGATAACATAGCCTCAGGTAGTTTAGGTTTATTGGGTTACTCCCGTTACAGTGCTCCTATTCCTCTTTGTTTATTTGTAGCTTCTTTCTTAGTGTTCTGTTGACTTGTAAATAATGTATTTCTCTTCTCCTCGAGTCCTTTTGCATAGTTTATTCAAAGCAAGTCCTTTTTGTATGGACACAGGAAGACTTAACAAATGTTATGCTTTTTGTAACCTGGGAGTCATTTGACTCCACATGATATTTTCCTCCAGGGCATCTGTTCTCTTGACCTAAGCCTCAGCTGCCCTTACTTCCTAGCATCCCCAAAGCAGGGTCCCTACGTGGGACGAGACGGACCCAGGGCAAGCGGTGAGTTGTGTGCTACCCTGGCATCGAGATGGGCCTGGCCAAAGTGCCTAATGCTTAACTATAAGTTAAGAGCTTGGTCATGGACAAATGCTGTCATGATCCAAATAGTGATAACTAGATTCGGACCCTGCTAGGGTGAGGAATGATCAATCTGGCCTGAGTTCTGTGGTCTGAGCCTGTGGCAAGATGTTGCCAGGAGAGCTGCCTTGCAAACCTCAATGTATCTCTTGCTATGTCCATGCAAAAATAACTAGTATTAAGATGTTAATGCGTGTTTGGAATGGGGAGAGGAGAAAAAACCCTTAAGAGGTATTTTGCCTACTGGCAGTCAGGAAGAGCTTTAAAACGCCCCTAGGTTATGTTCCCTTTAAACCTGACAGCCCTCAGGAAGGGCTTTATTATGTTGATTTTGCTACCTGGCTGGGTGTAACCTAGGGGCAAGGGTGAGAGAGGAAAAAGGGAGGAGAGAGATGGAAAGAGGTGGCAGTTGATCCAGAGAGAGGATGGAGCTGGGAGTGCAGGAGATGAGAAAGATGGAAGATTGAATAAATGGTAACTAATCAGCAACCAGCTTGGTCCTCCTTCTTCCTTCGCCTTTCCTTGGCCAACTGCCGTCCCGATCCAGTCCACACACTGCGGTTCCAGAGCACCGAATGCGGGTGGTGAGACAGAGCTGCCCGGAGAGCCCGAGAGTACACACGCCCCTCAGCGAGCTTTAGTTTTTTACACTCATCTATTTGCTCGAGCGGGCACCAGTAACATCTCCATTCATCCCTGTTGCGTTCAGGGTCAGGGGAATGAGGCCCATTGTTGTTACTGTTTTTGGTACATCGAATACGCCACGGGTAGCTTGCCAGGCTCTGCCATGCGAGATTCTGTATAGCTCTCTACTGAGAGCTTTGTTTTATAGTCTCTGGATCTTGGCTGTTGATGAGATTACCTGGCACTGGGGGCAGTTTGTGGGTGTGACTGCCAAGCTACTGGAAAACTGGGGATCTGTGTGCAGGAGACCCAACCCCCATCTGAGCAGGCTTGGAGATCTCAGCCATGGGTCCCTCATATCTGGGTTCCCCTGCTGATTCCTTCATGCGTGAGGCTCACCTGAGCATGTAGAGAGTGGCCTTGAGCATGGCTGTGATTAGGTTCTGGAGGGTTTCGGCTGCTGGGTCTCTACTTGGGGCGGGAAGGGAAACTCAATTTACCCCTGCCCCAGGGGGCCCCAGTGAAGACAGCCTGGTGCGGGGGCAAGAGATTCTGCCTATATATCTGCAAATATCCCTAATAGCCAAAGCAATCTGAAGAAAAAGAGGAGAGGAGCTTTTCTTTTTCTATTTTTAGTTATATAATTTAAAATCAGAAGTATAAAGCCAGGAAATTAAGTCTCTGATTTTTTTGCAAATAGAAAAACATAATATTGTAAACCACAGCACCTCAATCAGTTAAATATGTATATATACATATATGTAAATTTCTTTGACTATTATTGGTGTTTTATGATTTCATTGAATTTCATAGGGTTTGTTCTTATTACTTGAACAGTGTTATAGGGACATTGATGGGAATTGCACTGAATTCTTGTAATGCTTTTGGTAGAAGAGTCATTTTGACAATGTTAATTTTACTTAACACAAATATGAAATATTTTCTCATTTTCTGGTTTCCTTTTCTATTTACTTCAACAGTGATTTATAGATTTTAATGTATGTCTTTTATATCTTTCATTAAGCCAGTTATAAGGTATTTGATATTTTTGACACTAAAAGGACTATTCAGTCTGATCTCTTTCTCTTATAAATCATTGTCACACAGAAATGTGACTGATTTTGTGTATTGATTTTGTATCCCACTTCTTTGCTATACTGACTTATTGTCTAACAGTTTTAAGTGGAAACATTAGAATCTTCTGTGGACATTACTATGCTATCTGCAGACAGTGATGGTTTAGCTTACACTTTTTCAATTTGGATTCGTTTGATTTTTCTTGACTAATTCTTGCTGTGGTGAGGACTTCAAGACCATACTGCATAAAGTGAAAATACTGTCATTCTTTCCTTTTGCCTGGTATAAGAGGGAAGACTTTTAATTTTACCTTTACTGGTGGTGCTCAGAGGTTACTACTGGTTCTGTGTATAGGTGTCACTGTTGGTGGTGTTTGTGGGACCATATGGTATGGCAGGAATTGCATCCGGGTTGGTTGCATGCAAGGCAAATGCCTATATGCTGTACTATCTTTCCAGCCCTCATTGAGTGTAATTTGAACTGTGGTTGATTGAGAAGTCTGTTACTATTTTGAGGTATGTCCATCTGTTCCTACTTTGTTGACAGTTTTTAACAGAAATGATTGTTGAATCTTGTCAAAATTTTTATCAGCATCAATTAATATGATCATATGGTTTTAATTTTTCCTTTTGCTAATATAATATACTCATCGATTTACCTATATTTAAACATTCTTGTATCCCTGAAATGCATCATATTGGTCATAATGTATGAACTCTTTGATATATTTTGTTAAATTCACCTCCTTAAGATTTTGTTCATGATCTCTGTATTGAAAGATATTCTCAGGATATAGACCTTTACTTTTATTTTTAAAGTAATATGTCTTTTAAAAATTTTTTTAAAAATCAGAGTCATGATTTATTGAGAATTGCATTTTAAGCATGCACTATTTCAATTATAATCCCTCCACTAGTGTGGAGGGTTCCCAGGTTTCCTCCCCCTCCTTACCCCACTTCAGCCCTGCCTATAAACTTGACAGACACATTACAAAGTTTCAGTGGTTGCCACTTAGGTCTCAGGTTTTCAGTTCTGTTGAATCTGTGTTTTGGGTATGTTGGTATACAACATCCCATAATCTCAGGCCTAGCTAGGCTTGGATGTAAACGGTTTATGTTTTGGTTACTGTAATTTTAAATGGCGGTAACTTTAAATGGTTGGTTGATTTGCATATTCGCCTATGTGGCTGAATATGATTCGTTTGTATGTTAATTTAATTAATAAAAGGAGGTTGAACAGGCTGCTCTAGGGCAGGCCATAACACAAAACCTCTGGAGGCAGTAGTGTGATCCTCCCCCAAAACTGTATATTTCTTCTGCGAGTAAAGTGCCTCTGACTCTCCGGTAAAATTGCAACATTGTTGCAACAGGGTACATGGCTATACCCCGTACATGTATCACTGGTGTAACTGAGGCCGTCATGCCTAATTTATTCCCTTCTTGTTCTCTTTTCCCCGCCCCCCACATGATTTCTTTCCTACTCTGTCTCCTTTCTAAACAATGGAGTTAAGGATGATTTAAGTATCCCCCTTTTCTACAATATATTTCCCCTCCAGGATTCTATATTCCACAAATAAGTGAGTTTGTCTTTCTTCTTTTGACTTACTTCACTCAACATGATATCTTCCAGTTCCAATCATGTTGCCGCAAATTGCATGATCTCAAATCATTACTTGCAGCTGCATAGTATTTCATTGTGATATATACCAAATGATTCTATATCTTAACTATTGCACTGAGTGCAGGAATGAATAATAGTGTGCATATGTCCATTGAGAGTGTCTCTTAATGTATTGGAGATAGATGCCCCAAAGTGAAATTGCTGGGCAATATGGCTATTAAATTCTAAATTTACTGAGAATGTGCCATACTGTTTTCCACAAGGATTGTATCAGACAACATTCCCACCAGCAATGGATTAGAGTTCCTTTTTCACCACATCCCTACCAACATGAACCATTCCTACTGCTTTTGATGTGTGCCATTCTTACTGTTATGAGATGGTATCTCAGTGTCATCTTGGTTTGGATTTCTCTGATGATAAGTAATGCTGACCATTTTTTCATGAGCCCACTGGCCATCCACCTGCATTCCTCATAAAAGTGCCTATTAATTTTCACTCCCCGTTTTTAATAGAATTTTTGAATTTTATTAATTAATAAATTTATTCATTAATCTTTGTGAGTATTTTATATATTTTGGATATCAAACCTTTAACTGTTGTGTTGAATGCAAATACTTTTTTTGCATTTAATTAGCTGTCTCTTAGTTTTAGCCTGTGGGGGATTTGTTTTGCCATACAGAAGCTCTTTAGCTTTATGTAATCCTATTTGTTTATTTTTGATTTGTTTCCTCTGTCAGTGGCATCAGATCATTGAAGTCACCTTTGAAGTCCAAATCTTGAAGTGTTCTGCCTATATTTCACTCAATGTATTTTATAGTTTCTTGTTGGATTTCAAGGTCTTTGATCCTTTTTGAAATGACTTTTTCTTTATTTAAATAATGTAGGAGTACTGATATTTATTCAGACACTGGTTAAGCTGATTGAATTGGGCATGAACTCCATTGAAATGACTTTTGTGTGAGGTGTAAGACATGGATCCAGCTTTAGTTTCTTACATGTAGTTATAGAATTTTCCCAATTTTCCCAGCATGGTTTATGAAGAGGCTATCTTTACTCCATTTCCGGTTCTCAGCTCCTTTATTGAAAATTAACTACCCAAATACATGGGATTTTGTTATAGAGTATTTGATTCTGATCTATTGATCAGAGGGTCTATTTTTATTCCACTGCCATGCAGTTTTGATCACTATAACTTTATACAGTTTCAAATTAAGTAATGAAATGCCTTCCAATTTTTTAATTTTTCAGTATGCTTTTGGCTTTTCACAATATTTTTTGATTACATACAAACTTTATTATTGAGTTTTATAGATCCCGGAAGAATGCCATCTAAATTTGGATGGGGATTACTTTGAATCTATATATTAGCTAGGTAGGATAGTCATTTTAATAATATTGATTCTTTTGATCCATGAACATAGGATATTTTTCCGGTTCCTAAGGTTCCTAATCTCTTTCTTACATGGTTTAAGTCATCATATGTAGCTCTCCCACATCTTTTGTTAAGCCAACTCCTGGATACATGATGTTTTTGATACTCTTTAATGGGATAGACTCTTTGATTTCTTTCTCCTCTGACTCATTCTTTCTATATAAGAATGTGACTTATTTTTTTGGGCTGGAGCAATAGCACATTGGGTAGGGCATTTGCCTTGCACATGGCTGACCTGGGTTCAATTCCCAGCATCCCATATGTCCTTTGAGCACCGAGCACCGCCAGGAGTAATTCCTGAGTGCATGAGCCAGGAGTAACCAGTGTGAATCAACATGTGTGACTCAAAAAGCAAAAAAATAAAATTAAAAAAGAGACTGTGATTGATTTTTGTATATTAACTTTGTACCCTCTTTGCTGTGTTGGTTTATTGTTTCTAGGAGCTTTTTAGTGAACTATTTAGGATCTTCTATATACATTCATGCCATCTGCAAATAGTGATAAGTTTGAGTTCTTCTTTTCCAATTTGGATCCTTTTGATTTGTTTTTCTTGCATGACTGCTATTGCCAGGCTTTCTAATACTATGTTGAATAGAAGTGAAGAGAATGGACATCTCTGCATTGTACTTGATTTCAGAGGGAATTCTTTCAGTATTTCACCAATAAGTATGATACTGACTGTAGGCTTGTTTTAGATGGTCGTTATTATCTTGAGGAAGTTTCCTTCCACCTCTATTTTGTTGAGGGTGTTTGTCATGAATGGAGTTAGATATTGTTAAAGGCTTTCTTTCCATCAATTGATATGGTCATATGATTCTTTTCTTTTATCAATGTGGTGGATTATGTTAATTAATTTGCAAGTGTTGAACCATTCTTGCATTCCTGAGATAAATTGCACCTGATAAGCTGTATACATTTTGTGATTTGTTGTTTGATTCAGTAAGCTCAGATTTTATTTCCCTCCTTCTGCTACTTTTTTGATCTATTTGTTGTTTCTTTTTTAGATTTTTGGGATATGTGTTGAGTTTTGATTTGGGCTTATCTTCTTTCTTAATGTGGGCCTGCTTTGTTAAGAATTTCCCTTAGTACAGCTTGTGCTGTGTCCCATAGATCTGGTAGTTTATGTCTTCATTCGCATTAGTTCTAGGAAATCTTTGATTTCTTCCTTGATTTGCTCTTTGATCCAATTATTGTTTAGCAGTGTTTTTTTCAGTTTCCAAGTGTTGAAAGTTTTCCCCAACTTCTTCCTGTGATTAATTTTTACTTTCATGGCATTTTGGTCTGAGAAGGTAGTTTGTACAAATTCTATGTTTGTAAATGTATGTATGTTTGAGTTGTGCCCTAATCTTTCACCTATCCTGAAGAATGTTCTATGCACTTTAGAGAAGAATGTGTATTCTTGTTTGGGGGCAAGTAGAGCCGTCTATGTCCAACAATCCCAGTTCTTTCAGCTCCTCATTTAGGGCTCTTGTTTGTACTGATGTTCTGTCCAGTTGATCCATCTAGTGGGGAAAGAGGTATGTTGAAGTATCCCACTACTTTCTGTCAATGTGCTTTTTGAGGTTTCTGAGTAGAAGGTTTATGACCTTCCTGAGCCATCATTTGGTGCACAGACATTGATAATAGTATTTTTTGAGCTATACTGGAGCGATAGCATAGCAGAGCGATAGCACAGCGGGTAGGGTGTTTGCCTTGCATGCGGCTGACCCAGGGTTTGATTCCTCCATCCCTCTCAGAGAGCCCAGCAAGCTACCAAGAGTATCCTGCTCACATGGCAGAACCTGGCAAACTATCCGTGGCATATTCGATATGCCAAAAACAGTAGCTACAAGTCTCACAATGGAGATGTTACTGGTGCCCACTCGAGCTTATTGATGAACAATGGGACGACAGTGCTACAGTGCTACATTTCTTGAGCTATTGATTCCTACCAATAGTTAGTGTCCATCAAATTGTCTCCCATTAGCTTATATAATTGTTTTCCATTCTTTCACTCTAAGTCTGTATTTATCCTGAGTGTTTCCTGTATCCTACAGATTCTGCAATACATATAATTAAGAGGCTATCATGTTTGGTCATAGTTTACTTTCAGCACACATCTCTCATCCTGAGGGATTCCTCCAACCATCATTTACTTAGTGGTCCCTTCTCTATCCCAGCTGCCTTTTCCTTCAGAATGTGAGGCCTGCTTCCAAGCCATGGTGTGCTCCTCCTGGCTCTTATCTCTATGGCCATTGGGTGTTAGTCTCCTATTTTATTACTTTATATTCTACAGATGAGTGCAGTCATTCAATGTCTGTCCCTCTCTTTCTGACTTATTTCACTTAGCATGATATTCTCCATGTCCTTCCACTTACATGCAAATTTCATGATTTAATCTTTTCTAACTGCTGCATAGTATTCCATTGTGTAGGTGTGCCAAAGATTCTTTAACCAGTCCTCTGTTCTTGGGCATTTAGGCTTTTTTCCAGATTCTGGCTGTTGTAAACAGTGCTGTAATAAACATAGAAGTGCAGATGTCATTTCTACTGTATTTTTTTGCATTTACAGGATATATTTCCAGAAGTGATATTGATGGGTAATATGGAAGCTCAATTTCTAGTTTTTGGAGGAATGTCCATATTGTTTTCCAAAAAGGTTTAAACAGTAGGCATTTCCACTAGCAATGAATAAGAGTTTCTTTTTCCTCGCATCCACACCAGCACTTGTTGTTCATGTTCTTTATGATGTGTGCCAGTTTCTGTGGTGCAAGATGATATCTCATTGTTCTTTGGATCTGCATCTCCCTATGACTAGTGATGCAGAGCTTTTTTTTCATGTAACTTTTGCCATTTGAATTTCTTTTTAAAAATATTATTTTTCAAAAAAAATACTTTCTGAGCACCTCTTAGAATCTGTATTGCAAACCATACTGTCCAAAAGTAGAATGATAGACAAAGAAGAAAAGTACCTGGCATAGAGGCAGGATGGAGGGGAGACAGCGATGTGGTGAGAGGGATGCTGGGGATATTGGTGGTGGGAAATGTACACTGGTGGAGGGATGGATGTTGAAATTTGTATGACTGAAACCTGATCATGAAAGTCTTATAATTGTATCTCATGGTGATTCAATAAAAAAATTAAACTTTTAAAAAAGGCCATCATCATCATCATCATCATCATCATCATCATCATCATCCCATTGATTGTCAAATTTCTCGAGCAGTCTCAGTAGCATCTCCATCCATCCTAGCACTGAGACATTAGAAACCTCTCTTTACTCGTCCTTTCCAATGGTGCCGCATTAGAGGCTATTTCAGGGTCAGGAGAATGTGACCCATCATTGTTACTGGTTTACACATATGAATATGCCATGGGGAGTTTGCGAGACTCTCTCATGTGGGCAGGAAACTCTCAGTAGCTTGCCAGGTTCTCCTTAGAAGATTCTGGGAGCTTGGTTTTTATAGTCTCTGGATGTTGGCCGTTGGTGGGGCTGTACCTGGTGTGACCGCTTAGCTACTGGAAAATGGGAAATCTGGGCAGAAGAGGCCCAGTCCCAATCCAAGCAGTCTTGGAGGTCTCAGCCCCGGGTCCCACACACCTGGGTTCCTCTGCCGGTTCCTTCATGCGTGAGGCTCATCCAACTGTTAGTAATTTTTATAATATCTAATAAGACAATCCCATGATAATTTTAAAAGAACAAAAACATCTATGAGTGGAGGCACAATATAACTTGATTCATAAGTTATTAACTGGGAAAACCCATTACTAATGGAGTTATTATTCATTGCTAATAGAGTTATTATTTGAAAAATTATGAATGGATTGTCTGGAACTTTTTTCTACTATAAATAAAAACACCCCTAAAAGGAAATAAAGTGTCTTGTTTAATTTCATACCATTAATTTCTTCTCTATTTTTAAAAATATCTTTTTCTTTTGCATACGTTTGAATTCATTTGTTGTTTGTTCTCTAGCTTCTCAAGCTGTGAGATTGGACTATTGGTTTGAGCTTCTTTTTCTTTCCAGATACAAGCCTGTATGACTATGAATTGCTCCCTTGGTTTGCTGTGTCCCATAGTTTTTGATATTTTGTATCTCTATTCTAATTTATTTTAATGAAACAATTTATTCTTTAGTTACTTTTTTCCATTAAATAGCTATTGAGAAGTATGTTGTTCTGTTTCTAATTGATTGAGTTTTCTCCCAACTTCCTTTCTATTGTGAATTTCAATCTTCATGGATTTATGGTCTGAGAAGATATTTGATATGATATCTGTTTTTTAAACTTTGTGTATAGTTGAATCATATCCCAGTATATGATCTATCCTGAAGAATGATCCACTTACACTGGAGAAGAATGAATATTTGGCATTTGGGGCATTAGATGTTCCTATATGTGTAAATCATTAATCTTCGTTCTTCCAATTACTCGTTTAGGGCTCCTTTTTCCTAACTGATGTTATCTGGTTGATCTATCCAGGACTGAAGCAGTGCTTAAAATCTCCCACTACTATACTGTCACCATCAGTATAGTTTTTCAAGTCAACTAGCATTAGCATTAAAATTTGCTTATCTTTCTTTTGGTGCTTTAATATTGTTAAGTGTTAATCCTCATGATATATTGATTTGTTATCTAATATATAATGTTCATCCCTTTGTCTTATTACATTTGAACAATACACATAGTTCAAATGCTATTTGGTTTTATAAAAGTATGGCCATTCCTACTCTCCCGCCCATAAAATACTATTGACATATGATTTTCTATCTTTTCACTCTTAGTCCTCTTAGTCTTTGTTTAGTATGCAAATTAAGATACACTATCTGTAAGTAGAAAAAGGTTGGATTTTGTTCCCTATCTAGCCACTCTGGCCTTTGATAGAAAAGTTTAGTTCATTAACATTTTAAGGGATTATTCAAATGAGGGAGCTTGTTTCCATTTCCTAAGAGGATTTTGGTCATTTTCGACACTTGACATTTGTGTTTTTAGAGAAGGCCATTCAGTATTCCTTGCAAAGTTGGTTTGGAGCCAGTAAATGTCTTTAGTGTTTGATTGAGAATGTTTTTATGCTTTCCTCCAGCCTAAGTGATACCTTAGCAGGGTAAAGAATTCTTTGCTAAATGTTCTTTTCATTCAGTTCTTTGAATATATTATTCCATAACCTTCTTGCTTGTAAGTTTATTTTGAGAAATCTGAAGTGAATTCTGCTATTTTCTGTGTATTTGAGGCTTTGTTTCTCTCCCACCATTTCAGTAGTTTCTATCTTTATCTCCATCTTTGTTGCTGCCATTTTGATGACAGTATGTCTTAGTGTTTCTCTGCTTGAGTTTATTTTCTTTGGTACTTTTTGGGTCTCCTGGACCAGTCTCTCTACTCGGACATTATTAGCTATTAACTCTTCTACCTGTCATTCTTTCTCTTCCTCTCCTCCTGGATTCCTGAAATTCAGAGGTTGTTCCTTTATTTCCATAAAATATCTTAAATTATTTTAATTTAAAAATTGTTTTATCTATTAGCTCTTCTTTATTGATGATATTTTGTGCCGTGTTCTCAAGGTAATTGATTTGATTATTTCTTATTTTCTGCTATTTAGTGTCTTTACTTTATTCTTTACTTCCTTAAATTCAATTTCAATGAATTATTTAGTTTTTTCTATCAATTCATTTCCAAGTATATTGTCATTTTCCAGTAGTTTACTCTTTCACTGAATGTTGAAAGGACTGTTACTCTTATTTGTTTTTGGTCATACTTGGCAATGTTCAGGGCTTTTTCTTGGCTCTGGAATACTCAGGAATGCTCCTGGTGGGGCTCAAGGGACCATGTGGGATGTCAGAGATTAACTTGGGTTGACTATGAGCAAGGCAAATGCCCTGCCCGCTGTACTATGCTCCAGCTCCCAGAGCGACTGTTGCTCTTAAGTCATCTTTGATCAGCAACTTCTGATGCACCTGAGGACTTCACCAGGTGTGTGTTCTGTCCCCACTCACTGAGTAAGAAAACGCCTTTGTTTTCTCATTACTCTTGGTGCTAGAATAAAGCTCTAAGTTCCACATGGTCTGGGTAGTTTTCCAGTTCTGCTGTGCACAATCTCAGATTAGTGCTTATGACCACTAAGTTTTAGCAGCTATTGCTACCTCATGCAGATTTCTCAACAGGCCTAGTAAGGAAGGAGTTAGTACCCAATCATTAACTGAATGTGAATTAGGGGTTGGCAGGGGGTTCAACAAGAATTGGGAGATTCATGGGGGAGAAGGTATGTATGAGGTGTGAGGAGCAGAGCAGGTGCCCGAAGCTGAAGCAGGAAGTGAAACATGGATGGAGCTGTGATTTGGTATGAATGAGTGGTGATCCAGGGACCCCAAGCTTGGACCTCAGGCTTATTTGCCATTAAGTTGGGAGCAGTGTGTGGGCAGGGTTGCCAAGCATTTTTTCTGATCAAAATACTATAAAATTAGTAATTAAATTAGTAATAAAATGAAACATGCTTAAACATGTGGAGACTAAACAATATGGTTCTTAACAATGCTATGAGAGACAGACAGAGAGAGGCAGAGAGAGAGAGAGAGAGAGAGAGAGAGAGAGAGAGAAAGAGAGAGAGAGAGAACTATGAACAACACAATGCCAACATAGTTGATAGTCTTAAAGAGATGGGAAATTTTCCCTGGAGGAGCTTGTATCTGGCTTGCGTGAGATAGTGGGTGTAATCCCTGAAACTGCCTAACATTGTCAAGTGGGAACATGGCCGGTGTGAGTTGCAGTGCCACAACAATTAAGATTTTTTCATACAGCAACCAAGTATACAATCCTTGCACACTAGAACAACAGAAGGACTAAAGGAGGAAGGACTAAGATTAAAAGATCAAAGAAATTAATAATTAAAAAATATCCTATCAAGACTGAACCATGAAGAAATAGAAGCTCTGTACAAAAACAGAAATTCAAATAGCTAAGACAGAGAAACAAGTGAAATGCACATAGAAACATGAGTGGATAAAGAGGATAATTAAAAATGGTGGCATATATACAGATACATATAGAATGGAATGTTATTCAGCTATGAAGTATGAATATTTATATTTGTATCAAATGGATGGAGCTGAAGGATATTTATGGAAAGTGAATTAAGTTAGATGGAGAAAGACAAATAGCAGATTAATTCAACTATATGTACATTGTAGCACTGTAGCACTGTCGTTCCACTATTCATCGATTTGCTCGAGTAGGTACCAGCAACATCTCCATTGTGAGACAGGTTGTTACTGTTTTTGGCATATTGAATATACCACAGGTAGCTTGCCAGGCTCTGCCGTGTGGGTGGGATACTCTCGGTGGCTTGCCGGGCTCTCCGAGAGGGATGGAAGAGTTGAACCTAGGTCGGCCACGTGCAAGGCAAACGTCCTATCCACTGTGCTATTGCTCCAGTCCATTGTAAGGAAATAAAATTGATGAATGAAAAGAACAAAATTAAAGCAAATCAATGGACATTATCAACAAACTTAAAGTTACTTGAGAGGAGAAACATGATGGTTAAGAGAGCATGAGGGGTTAAGAGAGGGTAATAGATGTTAAAATTTTGTTAACTTTTGAAAAAATTCTGAATTAGATTATGATATTGATTGCAAAACCTTATGAGTATACTAAGAATTACTTTAAAGGGTGAGATGTCATGATATGCAAATTATATTTCAATTAAAAAGACTTGCAAGCATAGATCCCTCAATATATTATGTGAAAAATGTCTCCCATAAGCCTACTGTTTGCTAAATTCTATACCTTTTTCTTGGAAAGTCACAATGTAGGAGAGTGCACTAAAAACTAGAGAAGTAGCACCAGGAACACCTACTTCAATTCTAACCCATCCGGCCAGGGACAATCTTTCTCAACTTACAATTCACATTCCAGAGAATATCCCAAAATACCATTTTTGTAAATGTTGGTTTATGGGAAAAATTTTTAATTTTATTTTTCAGCCATACCCTACTAAAGCATCACAACATAACATTATCCATCTTATAGTTGAGAAAGCAGAGAGATATGAGATTGGAAAACCATCACCACATAGTGTTTGTCCTTGGATGGTAACTGATTTCTTTAGTATTTGAGGTAGGTTTCCCCCCACTCTCCATGTTATTCTGTGCCTTTTACAAATTTTAACTTTTATTTATTTATTTTTTATTGAATCACCATGTGGAAAGTTACATAGTTCTCAGGGTTATGTCAGTTATACAATACTTAAACACCCTTCCCTTCACCAGTGCTCATATTCCATCACCAACCACCACCCCAGTATACCTCCCACCTCCCGCCCACTCCCATCCCCACAGCCCCCCCCCTTGTAAGTGATAAGTTTCATTTTGTTTACTCTTTATCTTGATTACATTCCATGTTTCAACTCATAACTCACTATTGTTGCTGGAGTTCCCCACCCCCCCCAGAAAAGGCAGTCCTACTGCCAAGGAAGCATTTGATAGTTTTCCATTGCTGAGAATGTAGAGATATTAAGTCCTGCTGTTTGTTACATAACTTTTCTTCATTTTTTTCCCCCTCTTTCCCGCACCACCAAGTTCATGCCTGCTTAGTAATCTTCATAGTATGATTCACGCCACGCTGCCTGACAAAGGGAGAAGAAACCTAGAAAGATGGTTATTTCCCGTCATCAGCCAGCATGGGGCTATGGCTTAGTTGATAGTATAGCAGCATGTCTGCAAGCAGTTTCTGGAACCAATAGTAGTGCGCTGGTATCAGCCCCGGCTCCACCAGCGTCCCGCTGTTCCATGTACATAATTTCTTTTTTTTCCTTATATCCCGTTCCCACAACACCAGGTTCGTGTCTGCTTAATGGACATCATAATATGGCTAACGCCACGCCACATTTCTTCCTGAGAAAGAAATATTTCTTCCCCTCAGCTGGCGTGGGGTTATAGCTTAGTTCAGTCTAGAGAGATGGCTACCACTATGATTGCCTTCAATATTTCAACAAAAGACCTACTATTCTTGTTAGGGTTATCCCCCCAAAGTCCAACCATTACAAAGGAACCATTTCATATTGCTGATGATTAGATGACATTAGGTCATGCGGCCGCTGCCGCGGCCACTGGTTTTGGATTTCTGTATAAAGTCCAGGGAAAGTTCTGCCAGAAATTCTATCACTACAATCTTTTACCCTTTTATGGTGCTCATAAGATGGGAAAACCTAGAGAAATACCGGGCCCCCGCTGTGGCAGCCTGGCGGAAACGCTCAGTTCACATTCTGGAAGAATTTCGGTGGGCTGCTGATGTCCAAAGTAGCTCTTTTGGGCTCCTCGGTCATGCTGGAGCGGCGGCAGCGGCGAGTCAATTTTAACTTTTAAATTAATAAGTTTTATTTATTTTGGGGTGGAATTCCAGCTCTGTTCTCAGATTTAACCTTTGGTGTGCAACTTTCTGGCGCACCACCAAAGGTTTCAAATTGAGGTCAGCAGGATGCAAAGCAAACTCCCTAGTTTAGCAAACTCCTTATATCATCTTGCTGGCCCTTTCTTCACTTTTAAAATGACTCCATTTTGACATGTTTTCTTTGCACTTTAAGACAAGTCCTTTTCTGATCCTTGCTATCTATCTTGTCCTTGATGTCTGCCTTTCTACTGCTCTTTTCCATTTTGCATATTTCACTGTTGTGAGTGAGACCACGCTCACATCAGTTTAGTTCTCAACAGTTGTGTTTAGCTCTCAACAGAAAGTCCAACCCTTTCAACAGACCGTTTTCCTGTGCTCAAATTCTTAGGCACAATTTCTCTGTTATGCATCATTCTTGACTAAGCCATCAGTGCCTCAAATTGAAACTAATTTCCCTCCCTCCCTACATATCCCCTTTTTCCAACCCTTCCCTTCCTCTCCTGTGCTCTTTTTAAGCTGGGTAACATCTGGGCCAGGACACTGGGGACAGCTGAGCTCCTCCCTCCTGCGAAGCAGAAGCCACGTTTCAAATCTAGTTTGTTTCCACTTGCGGTATTTGACTGTTGCTGTACTTTTTGTTTGTTTCCTGTGAACACTGCTTTTTCGTTACTGCCATGCTCCCAGCTGCTCCTTTCCTTGGTGTTTCTTCTTACTTACAAATCCAGCTCTTTTAGATTTGCTTAGCACCACTGTGGGAATTCTATCAAAGGTAAGATCCATAGTATTCAACACTGGATGTGGAGAGCTCTGTTACTTGTCTCTGGGTCCTTATTTAATTTCCTAGTTATTCTGTTCATCTTCCAATGTGCCCGAAAACTCTTTAAAAACTCTCCTTTATTTTCACTTGACATCTCCCATTATTTTCATCTTCCCACTCAATAAATTCTTTTTTATATTAAATTTATTTATTTATTTATTTATTTTTTAATTAGTGAATCACCGTGAGGGTATAGTTACAAATTTATACATTTTTGTGCTCATGTTTCCCTCATACAAGGTTCGAGAACCCATCCCTTCACCAATGCCCATACTTCACCACCAGTAAACCCAGCATCCCTCCTACCCTCCCCAATCCCATCTCCCCCCACCCCACCCTGCCACTGTGGCAGGGTATTCCCTTTTGTTCTCTCTCTCTAAATAGGTGTTGTGGTTCACAATAAAGGTGTTGAGTGGTGGCCACTGTGTTCAGTCTCTAGTCTACATTTGGCCTGCATCACCCTTCCCCCACATGGCCTCCGACCACATTATACTTGGTGATCCCTTCTCTGAATTGCCCTCTCCCCAGAATGTGAGGCCAGCCTCCAAGCCATGGAGTCAACCTCCTGGTCCTTATTTCTACTATTCTTGGGTGTTAGTCTCCTACTCTGTTATTCTATATTCCACAGATGAGTGCAATCTTTCTATGTCTGTCTCTCTCTTTCTGACTCATTTCACTTAGCATGATACTTTCCATGCCGATCCACATATATGCAAAATTCATGACCTCATTTTTTCTAACAGCTGCATAGTATTCCATTGTATAGATGTACCAAAGTTTCTTCAACCAGTCATCTGTTCTAGGGCACTTGGAATTTTTCCAGATTCTGGCTATTGTAAACAGTGCTGTGATGAACATATAAGTACAGAAGTCATTTCTACTGTACTTTTTTGCTCCTCTGGGATATATCCCCAGGAGTGGTATTACTGGGTCAAATGGGAGCTCAACTTCTAATTTCTTGAGAATCATCCATATTGTTTTCCAAAAGGGCTGAACCAGTCAGCATTCCCACCAGCAGTGTAGAAGGGTCCCTTTCTCCCCACATCCTCTCCAACAGTGGTTGCTTTTGTTCTTTTGCATATATGTAGTCTCTGTGGTGTGAGGTGGTATCTCATGGTTGTTTTGATCTGCATCTCCCTGATGATTAGTGATGTAGAGCACTTTTTCATGTGCCTTTTGGCCATTCGTATCTCTTCCTTGGTAAAGTTTCTGTTCATTTCTTCACCCCATTTTCTGATGGGGTTGGATGTTTTCTTCTTGTAGAGTTCCACCAGTGCTTTATATACCATTGATATCAACCCCTTATCTGATGGGTATTGTGTAAATATCCTTTCCCATTCTGTAGATAGTCTTTATATTCTGGTCACTGTATCGTTTGCGGTGCAGAAGCTTTTTAGATTAATGTAGTCCCATCTGTTGATCTCTGTTTCTACTAGATTGCTTAGTCCCGTGTCATCTTTGAAGATAACTTTATCTTCAATATCGTGGAGGGTTTTGCCGACCTTGTATTCAATGAACCTTATGGTTTGTGGTCTGATGTTGAGGTCTTTAATCCATTTTGATCTGACTTTAGTGCATGGTGTCTGGTCGAGGTCTAAGCCCATTCTTTTACATGTGGTTGTCCAGTTGTGCCAGCTCCATTTGTTAAAGAGGCTTTACTTGCTCCACTTCACATCTCTTGCTCCCTTATCAAAGATTAGATGATCATACATTTGAGGTTGTTTGTAGGGCTATTCCACCCTGTTCCATTGGTCTATGGCTCTGCCTTTGTTCCAGTACCATGCTGTTTTAATTGTTCCTGCTTTGTAGTAAAGTTTGAGGTTGTGGAGGGTGATGCCTCCCATCGTCTTTTTCCCAAAAATTGTTTTAGCTATCCATGGGCTTTTGTTGTTCCATATGAATTTTAGGATTGCTTGATCCATTTCTTTGAAGAATGTCATGGGTATCCTTATACGGATCACGTTAAATCTGTATAATACTTTGGGGAGTATTGCCATTTTGACAACATTGATTCTCCCTATCCATGAGTAGAGTATATGTTTCCATTTCCTCATGTCCTCTTTTATTTCATGGAGCAGCGTTTTATAGATTTCTTTGTAGAGGTCTTTTGCTTCCTTGGTTAAGCTGATTCCGAGGTATTTGATTTTCTGGGGCATGATTGTGAACGGGATTGCTTTTTTCATGTCCCTTTCCTCTACCTCATTGTTTGCATATATGAAGGCCATGGATTTTTGGGTATTGATTTTGTAGCCTGCAACTTTACTGTATAAGTCTATTGTTTCTAAGAGTTTCTTAGTAGAGGCTTTAGGCTTCTCTAGATATGGTTTCATATTGTCTGCAAATAGTGAGAGTTTGATTTCTTCCTTTCCTATCTGGATGCCCTTAGTCTCTTTTTCTTTTCTAATAGCTATCACAAGCACTTCCTGTACTATATTGAAGAGATGTGGTGAGAGTGGGCATCCTTGTCTTGTGCCTGATCTTAGAGGAAAGGCCCTCAGTTTTTCCCCATTGTTCCCACTCAATTAATTCTTCAAAATTGAACTTTGATTCCACAAAGTGATTAAAGTTTGAGAAGTAGAACATTTACCTATAAAAAATTATGACCTTTGAAGGATAGTATGCAATTTAGATAAAAACTCTAAGAAAAAATTTATTTCTTGTTGTTCTTTAAACCAACTTCCAAAAATTCAGGCTTTGAGGATAAGATATATGAACCATGCTAAAGACCTAGAGATATCCATAACAGCATTGTTTATGGTAAAAATTTTCCTGGAAAGGTATAATTTTCAAGGTATTGAATATTTATGGAATGAATATGTAGACATGACAAACATGAAAATGATATAACTTTATACTTATTTTTAGTTAAGTGATAGAAACAAAAGGAAGGAAGATTGCTATGTTCTGTATTATTGCAACAGCAAAAGTGAGGAAAAAATTGAGGAATATATTAGAAAAATTGAGGGAAAATGAAGGGAAAATTGAAGGGATAACACAAGGAAAAATAAAATATTAATGTATTTGGAGTAGTACATTGAAACATAAAGAAATGTTTTCTCTGATTAAGAAAAAATATTTGTACTTTTATTTTTTATTTATTATTTTGTTTTCTTTTTGGGTCACACCTGGTGATGCACAGGGGTTGTTCCTAGCTTCGCACTCAGGAATTACCCCTGGGGGTAGTCAGGGGACCATATGGGATGCTGGGAATTGAACCCTGGTCGGCTGCTTGCAAGGCAAACGCCCTACCCGCTGTGATATCGCTCCAGCCCCAATATTTGTACTTTTAGTTGCATCATTCATTTAGTTAAAAAAATATTTTCATTTAATGTCACTCAAAAAAAATTTTTTTTTCTTTTTGGGTCATACCCGACGATGCACAGGGGTCACTCCTCACCTTGGCTCATGCCAAGGAATTATCCCCGGCAGTGCTCAGGGGACCATATGGGATGCTGGGATTCGAACCTGGGTCAGCTGCGTGCAAGGCAAATGCCCTACCCGCTGTGTTATCACTCCAGCCCACTCAAAAAAAAATTTTTATAATGTAGGAGCACTGCTATTTGTTCAACCATTGATTAAACTGATTGAATTGGACATGAGCTCCACATTATTCTTTTTATTTAATTTTTTAATTTTATAAGTTAGTTCTCAATGTTTTATTACATCCAATATTCAAACACCAATCCCACCACCATTACACCTTCTCACCACCAAATTCGGGATGTTTCTATCCCAAACCCCAATCCCTGGCCCCAAACATCTTAATAACCGAAATAACATATTTTGTATTGTCTGTTATAAAGAACTGCTGAACATGCCTACAAAAAGGTGTTCATATTTTAGGAAATAATGTGAAGATTGTTCTACTTTGGCAGGAGCCTTTAAGACATTCTGTAGCATATCACAAACATGTTGTTCAAGTTTGGGTGATGTAGCTTTGGTATATATATCTGAAAATATGTATATATGCATATATATTTCCCTCTATGATTTGTTGCCTACTGTCTGAACGCCATCAAATGTGGTGTGGAGAATGGGCAGGGAGTGTTTTATGATGGGTCGCACGGCCACAAAAGTGACCACATGGTTCAGGAGTATGTTTACTCATATGTGAGGCTAGACCCGAGCACGTGGGGAGTGGCCTGATAAAGCACCATACCCCCTAATGTCACTCAAATTTTAAAATAAATAATTTAATGGTTTTGAGCCCTTAATTTGGGAATGCTGAAAATCCCATAGTGGCGTAAAATTTTCTCAAAAGATCTGGAAGAATTCCTTTGACTCCCTGCTTTCATCCCCGCTAAGGGCCTGCACTGCTTGGTAGCAGGAGAGACAACCTGTGTGTTGGACTGTATCACCGTTCAAGTGTTTGGGGTTAGCGCCTTTGGCTTTTGATCCAGGCTGCACTTGCTTCACCATCTTAGTTTCCTTTTGCATAAGATGTAATTGATAATAATACCCCATATTATTGAGCTGTTGTGAGGATTAAACAAATTGATTGATTTATGACCATAGAGGATGTAGTAAAGGGTATAGCAGAGTCCATAGAGCAAGTAGTAAGGTCCAACAAAAATAATTATTTTTTATTGCATGGTCTGTGTCCTGTGGTTTCCCTGAAGGCTAGAATATATCCTCTTAACACTTACCATTTCAGCTTCTTGCATATAGAAAATTTTTAAGAAATACTGTTCCTAAGTCATTGAGAGAAATGCTCTAGAAAATTCAAAACCTCTTCAAAACAAGGAGCAAGATGGCCAGAGCAGGGTATGGAAAATTGAAGCCATTGGCAAACTGAGAACAGGGCATAGATAGAATCCCAGGCCTGCAATCTGGGCAGAGTCCACAGCAAACTCTGACCTGGAATCATGATCTCTGTTTTGCCCTGCCTTGATTGGGAAACTAGAAGCTTTAGATGTGATCTTCAGTGATGTGACCTTGACTCTTGCTGGCTCAGAACAAAGGGCAATTATGGCTTTTGTGAAAAGCAATTTAAGTGGAGGCAGAGGAGTTGGCTCCTGGAGGCTGGGACAGGATTACTGGTTCATTTTGGATGTAAATATCCTTCCTATACTAGTGTTTGGACACGCCTTCAGTCTGCAGTCTCCAGTTCTTCCTGACACACTTCTGGGAAACATTTTATTTTGAAACATCTCAATATCCCCTCTCACCCACCAAGTGTGTTCTCCAACATAAATGTCACGCTGTGAGAAAACAGGATCTGTGAAACTAACTTCAAAGCTTATGGACTTGGGCTCCTTGTAGAAGTAGAAGAAGCAACAATGAATGGACTTGAACCAGCCCTGAGAGGGCGACTCTCTGGGGCTCCTTAACCTGGCAACTATTGTTTTCAAGTCATTACTGTGATTACAGCTGAACAATGTATTTGGCAACTGAACAAGGTCTTCTTTCAAAGCAAAGTTATTCTTGCCAGCAATGCCACATGAAGAAACCTACTCATAAAAGACACAATTTTATTTCCTCAAAATCAATTTTATTAAGTGAAATAACAATTATATTTATTTTTAAAATATATGCAGTATGATCATATAAAAATATTGTATAAGAGGTCAAGGAGATTACTAAAACGCCTGGGATGCTTTCTCTGCTCCAGGCCCTGAGTTCCATATGATGCACCCCACTCCCAGTCCCAACACTGTTAGGCCAGCACAGGACTCTCAAGCCTGTGCAACCAGATTGGTGTGTTTCCTGTTTATGGGTGTGGGCCCAGTGACACTGCTTATAGCATCCCCTACTCCCATTAAAAAGAAAAATTTTATGATCTTAGTTCCCAATGGCTAATGGGGAGACTTTACTTCTAATATCTCTATTTTTCTTTTTTATTTCACACATTTGTAATAAGCATATAAAAATACTTCTGTTTCTTCTTCTTTTAGCTTTGTAATAGGCAAAAGCTACTATGTCATTATTATTGCTTTATTTTAATTTTTAACTGAATCATATGTAGTGTCTATGTTGTTCGTGCATCCCTTCAACAGTGCACACTTTCTGCCACAATGTTCCCAGTTTCCCTCCCACCGCCCCCCCACCCCTGCCCTGTCTACATATTGCTTTGATGGGTATATCGCTTTCCCTCAAAGTAATACATCATAATAAATTTGAGCACTTTTGAGAGAATGTTATGCTATTATAATCAAGACTGTAATGACTATCCCTGCAATGTTAACATTGACTTTATGAACTTGATTTGCTATCTCATAATGCTGCAATTTTTTCTCTTTTCTTATTCTCTCCCAAAACAAAGATTCTAAATTCACTGCTTCTGAAAATGTGTGAGGCTGCAATTAAGATTATTTTTACTTTCCAACTCTTTCTCCCCTCTGCCTTTACCTTTGTTGCTTTCACTGCTGTGACAATGCAGGATCACACAGTGCTTGGTGTAGAAGGTGCACATTGTAAAGTCTGCTCGGGGTGGCTGAGCTGCTCACATAGGTACTTGTGATTTCATGGAGGTTTCATTTCTGGCCACAGTGCTCACATCATCATCATCATCATCATCATCATCATCATCATCATCATCATCATCATCATCCCATTGATCGTAGATTTTCTCCAGCAGTCTCAGTAACGTCTCCATTCGTCCTAGCCCTGAGATATTAGAAGCTTCTTTTTACTAGTCCTTTCCAATGGTGCCGCATTGGAGGCTCTTTCAGGGTCAGGGGAATGAAACCCATCATTGTTACTGGTTTTGGCATATGAATACGCCAGGGGGAGTTTGCGAGGCTCTCCCTTGTGAGCCACGGTGCTCACACATTCTCTTATTAGTTACAGTGCTCATACACTTGGTGAGGCCAGAAATAACTTGCAACAGAGCACCTAGACACATGGTCAGTAGGATAGTCAGGGTTGAACTTGGTGCCGAGTGGAGGAGTGAGCATTGAACCTATAACCGGATGTTTGCAAGGCACTGACCTGTCCAGTGTGCTCCTTCTTCCAACATTTTATTATGAAACATTTCCAACATTGAGAAAAGTAAAAAGAATTTTATGACAAGCATTTGTGTACTGAATTGGGCTGACCTTAAGCACAAATCTATGCTTTTGAAAAATATTGAGCAAAGATCAACTAGTAGATAAAGAGATGGGTCATCTTCCAGCTAGTACTCCTTAGATATAGCAGTCACAGTGTTTCATTAATGACAATATTTAGCAACTTCTATCATTTTTCCAAAAAGTTTCAGGTCTATTTTCTTTCCTTTTTTATTTTTCAAAGAAATTAAACTTTAAGGCACTGTTATTTACATAGTTATTCATACTTGAGTTTCTGGAATACAATGTTCCCACAACACCACTACCAGGGACTACTTCTCGCTTCCAAAGACCACAGGTTTCCTTTCCATCCTCCTGTCTGCCTCCTTGGAAGGCACATTTTTAAGTTTGATTATAGCAGTTTAGATCTCATTCTTACAGTATTGTTGACTCTGTAGTTTATATATATATATATGTGTGTGTGTGTGTGTGTGTGTATACATATATATATGCATACATACACCGAAGTGTTCTTCCGTCCACCTGTGTCCCCAGCTTCCCTTCCCCTGCCCCCCTTTGCAGGCACAAAATAATTCACTTTACAATGTTTATTATGACATTTATCTCTCCATGGTGTTGCCAATACCATTGTGAGTGATAGCACAGCAGGTAGGGTGTTTGCCTTGCATACAGGCGACACAGGTTCAATTCTTTCCCCCTCTTGGAGAACCTGGCAAGCTACTGGGAAGTGTCTCGCCCGCACATCAGAGCCTGGCAAGATACCCGTGGTATATTTGATATACCAAAAACAGTAAAAACAAGTCTCTCAATGGAGAGGTGTCCGCTTGGTGCCTGCTTGAGCAAATCGATGGGCAACGGGATGACAGTGATACAGTGATACATACATACATACTACATATATCTGTATGTACCTATACCACACTAATGAGCTCAAGGCACCGTTTAGGTCTATTTTTTCACCATCCTCAACATTTTCAAGAAATAGCTAGATTAATTTGTCAAAGATGAGAAGTTAGTGGTAACACTTTTCACATAGTATGAGAGGTACTACTGCAGTATCAGTTCTGAGCTCTCAGCTAAACCATGTTTTTCTAGAAATATCTCCCTTTACTAATTAACTAAAAATCAATTAGAAACCTTTCCTCACTCCAGGCAGCTTCCTGATTCTGTTTCCTTCTGAATCTGAATTTTCCAGGATATGTTTATAGGACATGTGCCATCCACCCACCATAAATGCTAGGAAGAACATTAAATCCCAGCCGCAAAGAGTTCTAGAGTTCCATCTACTTCTAACACTTTCCTGAAAACAAAGTTTATGCTTGTATATGAAAATGAGCACAGATGATGGTTGCTTTGAGAATGTGAGTTCTCCATTTCAACTAAGGAAAGAAACAAAGAAAACAAAAAAACAGCTAGTTTTCACAACAATTAATTTAGCAAAATCTATGCTGAATTCTTTCCATGTGAGAAAAGTCCAAGAAGGATCTGGATGATTTGAGGGCATGCTATTTACTTTGGAATAGTAACCACCAAGAGTGTCCTCTCCCTGTACCGGGAACTAGCCTAGACAAAAGTCCTTTAACTATCACACAAGTATTTGATTGCTGAGTGCTGCTAGCAGGTTTCTCCATGAAGAGCTCATAGCTTCAGGTTTCAGTGCCTCACTTTGGATATACAAGCTTTGGTGTTCAGGAATACAACCAGTTGGGGGATCAGGGACCTCAACTAACATGGCAAAGACCCTTGAACCTGGGACAGAGAGGTAGCTCAATTCGGTAGGAGGATGTGTTTCCCAAGTAAAGATCCTGGGTTCTATTTCTGGCACTGCAGATGATCCCCTTAGCACTGCAGGAATGACCCCTGATCACCAGTCAAGCGTAGTCCCCCATACCACTTGGTGTGACCCAAAACATAAGGCAAAAAAGATCTCTGGACCTGGGATAAAGGAATCTTTGCAAATCTCAAAAATTGCCCTTCATATTTCCTTTTATTTATTCAATCATTAGGACAAGTCAGCTATTTCTGCTCTTGCTCCAACAATATCCAACTCACACTGAGTTCACTCTTCCTAGAACATTTATTATTCTCTTGTATGAGTGAAGAAACTGAACCAGGGAAAAAAAGTGAGGTGACCATCCAGAAGAGACCACTAATCTTAGAAGCCATCCAGCTATAGCTAAAATCTTCTCCTTTCGCTTTGAAGGCCTCTAGTGTTTATTTGAACATGGATTCCACTTTGAGGAGAGACTGTGTTTGCCTAATTGCAACACCTTCCTTCCGTGTGTTGTTTTGGACTCTGAGACCTCTCTCATTTTGTGTGAGAAAGCTGTCCTGGTCACAGCAATCATTCAATGGCACGGAGACACATATTAAAAGTGAGACTCAAGTACAGGAACTCAGGGAAGAGGAAGCACTTGTGTTCTCTGGAAGATGTCATATATACCTCCACTTATTCCATAGTAGCTAAGCTTCAGGGATTATTTTTTACTTCTTCAGTCTTTGGAAAAGCAGCTGTTAAGCACACAGAATAGAAAGTACAGGGAGACTTTTTTAAAAATGGGGCCACCTGCTTATACTTGCCCTTTGGAAAAATCAATGAATTTGATTTTTGAATAGTCAGTCAGTCCCTTAAGCTTGAATATATTCATTTGAACACCATAGGTGAACAAAATCCACTTTTCCTGCCCTCATTGATTCCTCTGAAGCTGGACAGATGTCATAATTTTCCTTAAAAAGGCAGGGAAGTTTTAGGGTGAGAATAACATTGGAAATTTGCATGAAATAATAGTGGATGGCTGAAATACTTTATATAATGCCAATAAAATATTTGCTTTCCTCTTTTTTTGTTCTTGGGTCATGCCCACCAGTGTTTGGGGCTATTCCAAGGTCCATGCTAGGGTCTTTCATGATGTTAAAGGGACCATGAATTTTTGGAAATTGAATCTGGACCTCCTGCATATAAAACATGTACACAGTATATTGAGCAATCTTTCTAGCCTGATGCTAAATTTCTTTTGATGACAATATGACTCTTCTCAGAAACAAACTTATTTCCTGTAACTAAACCCATCAGAAAGGTAAAATCCAGTGAGGATATGGTTATTAATTGAAACTTCAGACCTTATATTTTAACATGTGCCAAGATAACCTATGAAGAATTTCTCCTTAAATATTGGTAATGAAATCCATTGAAAAGTTGGCCTAATTCTAAAGGTGGACTGAGAACTAGTCAATTCTGAAAGGGTTGAGGCATTCAAGAAATGAACATACAATTCTGAAGATATTTCTAGAGGAATTCTTGGAGAATTCAAGTTTCTTAAAACCTCTTGCTTAAAAGCAACTTTCTTAAAAGCCCTTGAAAGCTGCTACCATTTTACTCCCCCAATAGAAGAATTCAGATTCCCTGGTGCTAGTCCATATTCAACACTGTAACTTCATGACCTCTTTCTTTCAGCCAAGAGTCTCAACTTTGTTTTTCCTTCATTATGATTTCTGTTGTACAAACATGAAACAGCACATCAACATTATTTTTATGAGAATTTTATTTCACAATTGAGGGTTACAGTTGAATGTTTAGGCAGCTTTCTATTCACAAAGGAATCTCTGGTGGGGAGGAATAGCACCAAATAATCCAGGGGAAGGGAATAGCACTCACTTTTATTGACCTCTTGCTAAATCCATGTACTTTGTAGAGATTATCTAAGGTGAATTTTTTTTTTTTGCTTTTTGTGTCACACCCGGCGACACACAGGGGTTACTCCTGGCTCTTCACTCAGGAATTACTACTGGCGGTGCTCAGGGGACCATATGGGATGCTGGGATTCGAACCCGGGTCGGCCGCATGCAAGGCAAACACCTTACCCGCTGTGCTATCGCTCCAGCCCCATCTCAGGTGAATTTATGTTAAGAAACAAATATGTGAGGATTGTGATTTAGCAGACAAAGAGAGGGAGAATTAGGAGGTTAAACATGCTAGCTAATATCTCAAGATCCGGGCTTAATTGCAAGTGGTCACAGATCCTAAAGCTAGAATCTTTCCATTGACGAAGCACTGGTTTAAACTACAGAATATCCATTAATTTTTGACCAACTCTCAGATGTGGAGATCAATAAAAGAAGGAGTGATTACAATTTTCCAGGAGCTCAGGATTTGGAAGATGTAACAAAAGATCCCCCTTCTTCAGAATGTAGTTATGCTATTGTTCAGTGAGAAATGCTGATACAACATGAACCTAGGTGTTAATTCAGGACTGTGTCCTGAGATTCCCAGTTTATCCAAGCTTGCTATCAAGTTATGCAGGGCTGACTTTTCACCTTCAGCTTGCAATAGGGAATGGCCAGATGGCATCCAGGTTGATTTTGAATTTCAGGTGACTAATCTCCTCAGGTACAAGAGCAAACAAAGCTTGGGGACACCATATGTCTCTGACTCATCACACTTGCCGGAATCAACATCATCCTACCTGGCATATGCTTTTCTGGGCCAAAATAGGAGGTGTATTAGAGAAAATAAATCTTAAAACCAAAGATGGAATTATTAAAAAACATAAATACATGAAGAGGGACTGTGGATCTGTTAGTCACATCCTAGATAACTTTTATTTTTAAAATGTACTTTGTTTCACTAGATAGGGTTCAAATTTATTTATTTCTTATATTGTCACCATAGCCCCCCAGATTTTATAATCAAAAGGCTACATGCATAACCTATTTCTTTACTTATTGAACTGGAATCTTACCTATGTTGAAAATGAAGCTTACTAGAGTTTAGTTAAGAGTATCTCTTATTAATATTGAGAAGTAGCAATATGAAGATTGGTAAGTGACATATGATGGCATCTCTCCTCTAATCCCTTTGATGGTGTGTAAGCAGGAGAAACTACTGGTCAGGGTTGGAGGTGAGGATAGTAGAGTCAACTGCTTAGGGACTGATAAAGCTTGCATGTTTCTGAGAATGGGCTCTTAGCACTCATTAGGAAGACAAAGTTATCATTACCTCTATTTTTTAGTCATTGGGGTCTGTTTTAATTAAGGTGAAATTCTTTTTTTTTCTTTTTGGGTCACACCTGGCAATGCACAGGGGTTACTCCTAGCTCTGCATACAGGAATCACCCCTGGCAGTGCTCAGAGGACCATATGGGATGCTGGGAATCGAACTTGGGTCGGCCGCGTTTAAGGCAAATGCCATACCCACTGTACTATTGCTCCAGCCCCTAAGGTGACATTGTTAAATGTGGAACCATAGAAGCATTGAGCAGAGCAGTTAAAACTGTCATTCCTTTCTTGCATGCCTTGCAGTGATATAAGCCACTTAATATCATATAGTTGGAAAGGACCAAGAGGAACCAGATCTCTGAGAACACTCAAAATTCAGAGCTTTTCTAGAAATATAGAATCCAAAGGGTCCTCTAGTGCTTCTGAACCACAAGCCTGGGACCCTAGGATGGATGGTTGGACTATTTGCCTTTCACATTATTTTTGGCCATGGCTTACAAATGATGACCAGAGCTATAGGAAAGTAAATAAAGGTCCAAGAGATATGATAGCACTCATTTTATCCTTAACCCATATGAGTCTGAAAAAAAGTATGAGATGGATCTTATCACCACTGTACAAATGAGAAAGCAGAGGTGTTGAAAGACCAAGTGACCTATCTAAGACCTAACTATTAATAAACAGAGATAGGTTTTGAACAGTCCTGAGACAAGATTGTTCCAAGACTTTACAAACAATCTTTGAAAGGTAGATTTAAAGCCTATAAAACCTTAAGGTTGCAGACTGGAGGTTTACTATAAATAAACACTTTGAGAACTTTGTTCCAGAGCATCAATTGGTTGGTTGGCTCAACTGAGATGACCCCCTGCCGCCTCAAGATGTGGGTTTGCTTACTTTCACTTAAAACTCCATTTCCAAACCACGTATCCTACTGGTACCTGCCTGAAAGCATACAGAAATTTCTCAAATTTCTTCTTTTATTTTTTAAAGTAAGGCAATAGCTTTGTTTGCAAAGGAAAATTTCTCCTAATTTTTTTTCTAAATTTGGCTCATGATATAATTAGTGTGTGAATGTGTGTGTGTGCGTGTGTGTGTGTGTGTGTGTGTGTGTGTGTGTGTGATTTTGAGACTAGAACTCACGGCTGCATATTTAGAAGGCAAGGATTCTACTATTATTGAGCTACCTTTCCACTTTTACCCTTTAGAATGTTGTGTGTGAAACTACTGGGACACCCTCTTATTTAGCCTGTCACTGTCATCCTGTTGCTCATCGATTTGTTCTAGCGGGCACCAGTAACATCTCTCGTTGAGATACTTATTGTTACTGTTTTTGGCATATCCAATACGCATGGGTAGCTTGCCAGGCTCTGCTGAGCGGGCTCCATACTCTCGGTAGCTTGCCGGACTCTACGATAGGGGCGGAGGAATGGAACACAGGTGGGCTGTGTGAAAGGCGAATGCCCAACCGCTGTGCTATCGCTCCAGCCCCTTATTTAGTCTATAATGATCAACTGGTAGGAAAATAGCCCTTTCTGAAGAGAAAGGGCTAAAATCCTAAGGCTCATCCAATAGATTGGAATTTTATCAAGAGAGAAGAGTTTGTGAACAAGTTCAATCAGGCTTCATTCAGGGACCTGTTGGTTGGGAGAGGCAGACAAGGCACACATCTGAAACTCAGGTCAAGAGGTATCTTGATTGTCTCTGTCTTGGGATATTTAGAGAATGAACTATCTTAAAATGGTTGGTGCTATTAACATTAGCTAAATATGTTAGAGTTCACACATCATTGTCTCTCCCTTGACTTCTCCTGGAAACCTCATCTATGAATTCTCTACTGCCTATATCAGCATCTCCAGAAGATCCACAAGATCTTCTTAGTGAGAACTTTTATCATGGTGTTGCTTTCACCTCACACATATCCTTTTGGTACACGTCTCTGAGTTTATATGCATAAATACCCAGACCTCTCCTTGACAACTTCCTAAGAACGTTCTCATGCTTCTTGCATCAGAGGAACTTGGAATGTTTCCCTAACAATGGGTGAAGAGTTAACTGTTCTCTCTCCTCTAGGTGGACCATCTTTGATATAAATTTTTTCCTTCTAGAATATCCAGACAGATAGTAGAAGTTACAAAGAGGAGTACAGTGGATAAAGTAGGTGGGTGTAACAAACCAAATATGGTCCCCTGAGTAACAAGTAACCAGTAAGAAACCAGTAATGGCCTCTGGGAGTCATCCTTGGTTTTTCTTTTCTCTAAATATATTTAAGCCATAAAGACATCCTACTTGTTCTACATGAAAAGTACATTTAGAATCTGTTCATTTACCATTACAACCATTGTTAGTTACAATATGATCCACTACCAGCTTTCTTCATATTATTGCAAAAGCCTTCTCATTAATTGTCATGTTTCATCTTGAAAACCCAACATTTAATTTCCATAAAGCCAAAATATAGCCTGGTTTAACTCACACCATACCTGGATATTTATCAATGACTTTACCATCTCACTGAGATAAAGTGAAAAATTCTACATTCTCAGTTATCCTAGTCACTGAGATCATTTACTACTCTCCTATCTCATGTATCCCTCCTATCCCTCCCTATCCAACCCCCCATTTGCTCCAGCTCCACTAGTTGCTGGCCTTAGTAGTAGAATTCTCTCCTCCCACTTGCTCATAATTCCCTCACACCCCTTTCTTCTTATTTTTTTCTTAGTACTTCATTGGCTTTGAACTGACTTGAAAATTCACTTGTTTTATTTTTATTGCTTACTAGCCCTTTCATTGTTCATAAAAGGAATATCTCACAAGAGCAGGGAAATAGTGGGAGCAATGCCTCACATGCAGAGGGTTATCAGTAGTTTTTTTCCAAATTAATTAATGGATAGTCAAAAGTTCTTTGAAATAATTTGAATTTCACTTTAGATGCTTATGAACCATTTGCAGATGAGGGGCTGGAGCAATAGCACAGCAGGTAGGGCGTTAGCCTTGCACGCAGCCGACTCAGTTTTGATTCCCAGCATCCCATATGGTCCCCTGAGCACTGCCATGGGTAATTCCTGAGTGCAGAGCTAGGAGTAACCCCTGTGCATCACTGGGTGTGACCCAAAAAGCAAAGCAAAAAAACAAAAGAACCATTTGCAAATGATACACATTAGAAAAATCCTCTTTCTAAAATTTTGATTGAAATTATGGTCCTTTAATTGAATAAACAACTACTGCTAGTGATTTTGTGGAGGGCATATGCAGCTGTGCTTAGGGCTTACTCATGGCTCTTGCTCAGGTATCACTTTTGGTGGGGCTCAAAGGATCCTATGGAGTGCTGGGGATTAAACCCTAGTGAACTACTTGTAAGGCAAGCATTTACTGGCTGCACTATCTCTTCGGAGTCCTCAGTTATTATTATTTCTATTATTAGAAAATCACATTTGTTGATTATAGACTCATACTCAAACCCTAAAAATATAGTAAATCTTAAAAAGTGATAGTAAACTCATCATTCAATCAGATTATTGACTTTTAAGAGAGGAAATTACTCCAGATGTAGCTGTTGATTTAATGCATTTGTGGAGGAAGTTAATCAGAATCATCTCCTTCCACAATTTGAATTTCCCAGAGTATTTACAAAATTATTTTGTTCTATAATTTGATCAGTCACAGGGGTGGAACACATGATTGGCATTTAAGAAACTGAGATTGATCCCCAGTACCACGTTTTAATCACAAGTGCTGCAGATAGCCTTGGGTCAGTCTTGAACTCCAATGCATATGGCCACGTCAAAACAAATCAAAACAAACCCAGAAAAGAATAATTATATTCAAAGCAAATTGTAAAAGTGAATTGTTGACCTCATATTATCCACACATTATTTCAGCATGTCGTCAATATGAAATATTTTATAAGTTTTCTTGCCTATTAAATCTTTAAAATATGGTTAGTAAAGACTGTCACTGTCATCCCGTTGGTCATCGATTTGTTCGAGTGGGCACCAGTAATGTCTTTCATTGTGAGACTTATTGTTACTTAATTGTATTAAGTTCAAATCTCTAAATAGATCATTCTCCTTAGTCTTTTATATATTGTTTATGGCTATCAAATTGGACACTGAAACTCTATACAAACTTCAATTTATAAAGTCTGAACAGCTAATTTTAATTGTTCATCATTAATAAAAAAAAGAATGACTAGAAATATAGTATACTATAGTATGTAAACTTATATACTATAATTAGGGCAGATTATATGAACCCTGGGCTAGAGCGATAGCACAGCGGTAGGGCGTTGCCTTTCACGCGGCCAACCCGTGTTCGATTCCTTCGTCCCTCTCGGAGAGCCTGGCAAGCTACCGAGAGTATCATGCCCGCAGGGCAGAGCCTGGCAAGCTACCCGTGGTGTATTGGATATGCCAGAAACAGTAACAATAAGTCTCACAATGAGAGATGTTACTGGTGCCCACTAGAACAAATCGATGAGCAACGGGATGACAGTATATGAACCCTATTAGTGATTCACAATTCTGATTGTTAATACTCAGTCATATTAACAATTATTTTAAAAAATCAATATCCTGGCACTCAGAGACCTGTAACAGGTCTGAATCAGCAGAGTTGGGGATTTCCCTATTATTTTTGCATACAAGTGCATCGTTTTAGGTCAGATCTTCTGTTTCCCTAGGTCCGTGACTTCTGAATTAAGAAGCAATGCAAGAGAAGTTTTTTTATGATTCTTCTTTCTCACCTAAACTTTTGAAAAAAATCATCATCAGTTGAGGAGTCAGAAAAATTGCATGATATCCTTGGGTCAGTTTTGCAATTTTTCATATTTACTCTTTGTTGCTAAACTAAGAAACTGAACTGTCAGAAGTCCTTTGTAACTGTGGTTTCTGAGAACTTAAACCATTTGAATACTCAACAGCTTTGGTGTAGTCAAAGGAATTTGAAGCAAGTTTGGGAAATACCTGTTCTATTCGATGAGGATTTGTTGTGTGCCAGACCCTTTAATACATTTTTATTGACTTTTCTCTGAAATCAAAGAGACATTTATCATTATTTGCCCAATTTTCCTGATGAGATCTGAGGAAATCTAAAATAGTAACAATAAAAAATAACAATTCAATTAGATCTCTCTCATTCTAAGTTTCTGAAATTTGTAATTAATTGTTAAATAAAAAGTAGTGAAATAATATAATAAAATTAAATTGGAAATTTTAAATAAACTTGTTAAAATTTTAGCACATTTTTTAACAAATGGGATTTTTAACAAACAAATGTTAAAACAAAATTAAAAAATATTTTCTGTGAAACCCCTCCCCCCTGGCCAGATGGAGAAATAACAAAACAGAAGTTTTTTTTCTTTTTAATTAAACCTACATGTGGTGAGCACAGGTGGAGGTCAAAGGTTGCCAGTTCTCTCCGTGATTCAGGGAAGCAGCAACCTGGAGCAGAGAGAGGGTCAGGGGTCAGTGGGAGTTTTGTTAGGGATTTCCCAGTCCTGTACTTTTCATTACCCACATTTCCTTAGAGAGGATAACTGCTTGCCCCTTTATCTTGGCAGGGAACGGGTGCTACCAGCCTGATACTTGCTAGCACAGATGATTGTAGCGAGTGGGACTTTAAACATGTCCTGTTCCAGCAGCCATAAAGAGAGGTGGGTAACTTTTTCGGAGAAGAATATAGCTGTGGGAAAGGTATATATATGAGGGTTCTTCAGAGGGACTTCCGACATACCTTCCCATGAGAGTGAGGGTGAGTAGTTCTTCCTGCTAGGGGTAGCTGACCTTCCAAGACAGCAAGCATCTCAGGACTCAAGAGGAAATTAAAAGCAATTTGTTAAGTTCAGGTCTCATAACAGAGTAAAAACCACATTGAATAACAGCATTGATTTGTTGCCCAGTATGGTAGCTAAAAGTTACATGTGAGTATTAACTACTGGAAAGGTAGTGAATCCAAGGAGGGAGCAGAATTTTCATTTTATCTATCCCAAACCTCTCCCTTTGTTGCTGTTGCAGTGAGTGGAGATAGAACACCCATGGGCGTGACTGTCACCTGATGCAGCTGCAGTGCTTGCAGATGATACACACACACTTGTGATGCTGGCACACACTTGGCTGTCTGCTTATTGCCTGCGATCCCTCAGAGAGCAGTGCTGCTGGGTTGTACTCAGCATGTGTGGGGATGCTGGGTATGATTCTTGGGGCCTATGTCTGCAAGATAGGCACTTTACCACTGAGTTAGAGTCAAAACTAAATTAATCTTATTTAAGCATTTAAACACCATTTGTTAACTTATCTATTCCAAACACTGCTCAGGGAGTCCTAGGACCATCCCTTGCAGTGCTTGGCCAACAGTGTCAGGAGGGTGAATGTTGGGGTTCAGGAATATGATGTTCCTTGGGCACAGTGGTGCCAGGAACTCACGCAGTGTCAGGGATTGAATCAGGCTCTCATTCACACAGAGCATGTACCTATTTCCTTTGTTTTCTCCCTGGTCCCTTTACAAAACAAGTTCTTGATTCACATATTGGAAATTTTAAATATTTGAATTGTAAATGTAAATATAAACAGAGATCAAGAGCACAAAAGTGAATTTAATAAATTTATTTATTAAATTTATTTATTTATTAAGTGTCCTCCCTCAAAGTGAAAATCAAAAGACCTAATGGTATACTAAGCATGTTAGTAAAAAAGGGAAAAGAATAAAAGAAAAAAACCAAAGTAACAAGAAGGAAAGACATAAAAGAAGAAAGAAGAAAATCAGTGCCATAGCCAAAATTCCTACTATTACATGACTCTTTCAAAAGTGAAATCACAAAGGTGGGGATAAAATTCTATGCATCAACCTATTTAAAACTGGGATAAAATGGACAATGGCACAAGGGAAAATTGTCCTGGCCCATAGGAGTCAAAGGAAAGACGTGAATTGGCATCCCAGAGACCACTCCCATTCCAAGATACTGTAGTGCAGACAGCACCTTTTGCTCAGGGATCTGCTCAAGTCCGAGATGCAGATGAAACCAAACATTAAGTAGGTACAAAGGTAAACAATTGATTTGGATGTTAGAAACGGATTGGATTCAAGGGACAATGATCAATAAAAAATTCAAAAAAGAAAACTTGCATGAATACAAAGTGCTATAGTCTGAGTATCACTGCTATATTTTATTTGAGATGCATACATTTTCTGTTAGTAATACAGAGTATATTGGAATATCTTCCATGACTGTTCCTTCTTTTTGAATTCCAAAAATATAACACAGAATTTAGTGTATCCTCTCCTATAGTTTCTTCCAGTCGTCAATTTCTAAGTGGGAGTTTTTTAGGAGTGAAATGGCTTCAGTTTCCTAACATACATTTCTAAAACCTTAGTTGCTCACAGAAGATTGCAGACTCCATGGCAAAGCTGGATGCCACGTTAAAATTTTGAGATGGGTGCGCATGGTTCTGGCTTTGTATGTGTTTTTGTGAGGGAGTTGGGAGAGACTGGAGAAGAAAGGTAGGAGAAAAAAACTTTATTTCTTTTTTTCTCTGTAAATATATGCAAAAATACTACTTTTAAAGCTTATCTATGAGTATAGTTTCTTAATTTTATAGCCAGGAATGATATAATTGAGGCATTGGAGATTGATAAATATGCATAGGGATTTAGTGAGGTATGGTTGCCATGTACCATCAACCCTTGGCCCTACACAATAAAAATGAAAAGGCCAAGGAAAGAGATAAATAGCAAGGGAAGGAAGAAAAGGCATACAGGAGATAACAGGGGCAAGCTTCAGGGGCTTCGAAGACATCAGTGATGCAGAAAGCTGATATATCTTAACCACAGAGCCATCGACACTGAAGTATGGGACCCAAACTATAGCAGCAAAACTTAAAAATGTGCTTACTATTTAGGTGCCTATTTAGGTAGGCACTGGGATATAGGGAAAGGGAGGGAACATAGGGAAATTGGTGAAGGGAAGTTGACACAGATGGTGAGATTGTTGTTAGAACATTATATGCCTGAACTCAAGTATGGATGCAATTGTAAATCATGGACTCAGAAAAAAGATATTTTATACCCAAATGAATAGGCATCACCCTTTAAAATTGCACCCAAATAGTGACTCCCTTTACATATAAACTCCCCCTTTGCTATAGGCCTAGGGAATACCACTGGAAATACCCAATTGAATAAATATAATTTTTATAAACACACCCCAAAGAGTGACCCCATTTATCTATAACTGTCCCCTCTTTTCTGTAGGCCTAGGGGTATGCTAGAGTGCCAACTCCCCTACTTCAACTACATGACCTCTTCCTTTTTTGCAAACAGTCAAAAGGAGAAGCCACTTGGAGAACCTATTCTAGCTAGCAGAAGCCAGACATGCTTCTATTGGCTGTAGGACCAGGCTCTATTTTCTTCTGTACATAAAGATAAGAAGCCAAGGGCCCCCTTCCGAAAGCAAACAAGTTTAATTTGAACCACCACCTACCCATGATTCACCGGATGGAATTTACGATGGTGTTTACCCTTTCCACAAAAGTAGCAAATGGATCATTCTTAATAGGTCATATAAATCCACAGGAGATGCATTTTGAAGCCCATGAGGGGAGATTTTACCAAGAAGACTGAAAATGTTTCAGAATGTTTCACCCAGAAGTTAGAAATTTCCAGGTCTCTGGGGGAGGAGAAACTTCAACTTCTAGCAAAGCAAGTCTTTGCATGTGCCAAGTTCTGCTTGGCCTCTTTTAGTGGGAATTCAGACAAAACTTCAGGAATGCTTTGCAGCACTGCTTAGGTGCATTCAAAGCCGAAAAATGACCTTAATCTTTGCAAAACCAACAAAGATAAGCAATAGCTTTAGCTAGGTTGAAATTAGCCAACCCACTGCTACACAATGTCCTTGTGACCATTATTTGGGGTCTGACCGCCAAATGGCACTGCTCAAGTATGCTGGCAATGTTTAACAAACCATCTGTCTTTACCTGTTCCCACTAAACAGGAGCCTTTGTCTGAGCCCTGGCCCCACCAGCATGTCTTCTGTCTGCTCACCAGCCAGTGAAATCTTTTTGCATTGTATTACTTTCACAACTCTCTTGACTATGGTTTGTCCTACGTGGAGTTGGCTGACACAGAGCAGTTTAGAAAAGAGTGTGTGGATTTTGTGTCTGTCCATGTAATACTTTAAATAATATCACCAAATATGTGAAACCTTCGGTGCTTATTTTACTTTTTCCTGACTTTTCTTCTTTCTTTCTTTTTTTTGAAGTAAACAGATTTTATTTAGAGGTTTTTGAGGATAGGAAGAAGGGATAAGAAAGAGAGAGAGAGAAGTAAGAGTAACGCATTCAAGAGAGAATGCGGGCTTCTCCAAGGGTGGAGGAGGCCCCTACACATAACCGAGCTTTAGACACAAAAGTATGAAAGCATGAAAGTACACATCTCAAGAGGGGAGATGCGGGTGACACATGTGCTTGGGCGACACATGTGCTCGGCCACATGTGCACAAGCAGCACATGGGCTCAGGCAGCATATGTACCTGACTTTTCTTCTTTTAAGAGGAATTTTACTATTCATTCAAATGTGGATATTGTTGATTTAATTTTCATTTGGAGGGAATTGTTCTTAAATTAAAATGTTTTTTTCTCTCTCCACTTTTAATATCTCAGTGAGATAGGTCTGAAAGAATTACATATTGAAATTTTCATAAAGCTCAACATACATATTTTCTGTAAGACCACCTCCTTTATTTCTGAGTGTAGGTGTGATAACATATAATTCATGGTTTTCATTTTGAAATAGCAGTTTTTTTAACATAGAGCTTGGTTTTGCAATTTATTTCTTCTATCCTGCTTTTCCCAGTTCTGAATCACTTGAGTGGTGTCCAGAAGTGCTCAGAAGTGGTATCCAGTGTGTTATTTTTCTAGGTATCACAATATCTTTTGACATAATTGCTATTGTCCAAGATATACTTTCATGAAAATAACCTCAGGAGTCTGTGTCCCTGTGGAAATTGTCCTTAAAATTCACCCTCATGCCCTTGCACCAGGGATCCAGACCTGAGCCTGACCCCCAGTCACACCCTGCTGGGTTATCTCCAGCCTTCACTGGGACTCTCAGGACACAATATTCTTATCTATCAAGGACTAGGCTTGCTAAAAGGCAAACACCAGGTAGACACATGGGAATTCCAAAAAGTATAGCGTATAAAGTTGAAAACAGTGTGTTTAGAGATCTCCTGATAATGTTTCTACATTGTATCTAAGAACCAGAGTCTTGATTTGATGGTTTGTCTCTACTTGGTCATTTTTGAAGGCACATCTTAAACCACAGAGACACCAAAGTAGGGATTGAATATAGTTTCACTGAGTTTAGAAAAAAAAGTCATGGGGCATCTCTTCAGATTTTTAACTCTCAGGAGCCAACAAGATGTACATCAGATTAGGGGCTTGCTTTCAGGCTGACCTGAATTTGATCCCCAGCACCCCACATGGTTCCCTGAGCACTGTCAGCAGTGGTCCCTGAGTGCAGAGCCAGGAGTAAACCCTGAATACTGCTGGGTGTGTCCCCCTCCACAAAACCACACCCCAAATCCCAAAGCAAAACCAGGAAAAAAAACCTTAGATTTTTGACTCAGAATTTTAGGCAAGGAGAAACAATAATGGGGATATTCTTATAAACAAGTGATTACTAAATGGAAATCAAGGGAAGAAGTTTCTTCATTGTTTTGATTTTATCCTTCAATTTAAATTTGATATGCTATATGATTCTTCTGGCAATCTAATATTTAATATATTTTATATTGATCCAATATATTTACATGTCATTTGTTAAAGGATAATATTTAACATTATATAACACTACATTCAATTTGTTTATTTGTCTATCCATCTGACATCTAGGATGGTTTAACCATTTTGGCTATACCGACTAATACTGTCTATAAGGCATATATGTTTTATATATATTTATAAGGTATATATATCCTTGTATTTGTCTGAGCCTCCTTTTAATTCCAACTTGGAGAAGAATTGGTGAGCTATATTAATATGTTAGCTTTATGAAGCATTATCAAATTTTTCTCTATAATGGTTAAATCATTTTGCTTTCACCACAAGCATAAGAATTACATTTTCTTTATGTCTTTATCAAAACTTAAGTCTTCTAAATAATATCACAGCCAACCCTTCTGGAGGCTGTGACATGGTATCTCATTGTGGCTTTGATTTGTACATTCCAGGAGTGACCGACCTTTGTACACTTGACCTTTGGAATGAACCTCAAGGACAAAGGTGAGATTTTGTTTCTGTTGTTTCTCAGGAACAGTCTGTGTCCCTGGACACCCCTGCCACCCCTTACAGTTACCTGCTTTCAGCAAGTGCTAATGCCTCAGCAGGGCTTTTCTCTCATAGGACATCCCAAACAGCAGAATGGAAATACAGTGTTCCAGACAGTGAGAGGGAAGGACAGGGAGTGATGGAAATACAGTGATCTAGACAGTGAGAGGGAAGGATGGCGAGTAGAGACATGTACAGTCAGGTTTTAGAAAGTCAATTTGTGAAGCAGATATGGGATGTTATGGTACATCAGTGTTATGAAATACAGGATGGAGAACACGGAAGTATATTCTGAATCCCCAGACAAAGTGGAGGAAGGACCATCCTGATCAAAAGTAGGTAACGAAGCACAGACTGTAATAAAACCCTGGATTCATAGCTTCCACTGTGAAGTAAGAGGTTAAGACAGGGAGAATAAAAGTCAGGGGCACCAGAGCACATGAACAGATTCACAAAGAAACAATTCAGGGGCCAGGGAGATAGGGCAGTGGGTAAGGCATTTGCTTTGCATGTGGCTGACCCAGGTTTAATGCCTGGCACTGCCTATAGTTCCTCAATACCCACCAAGAGTCATGAGTGCTGTGCTAGGAGTAATCTCAGTACAGCTGGGTGTGGCCCCAAAACCAACCACTGTAGCACTGTTGTACCATTGTTCATCAGTTTGCTCGAGTGGGCACTAGTAACATCTCCATTGTGAGATTTCTTACTGTTTTTGGCATATTGAATACGCCACAGGGTGGGATAATCTCGGTAGATTGCTGGGCTCTCCAAGAGGGCAAAACCAACCAAACAAAAGCAATCCACAAAGATCACAAGTCTACTTGTGAGCTTACAACTGTTGTTCTTCAGACATGGGTTGACTAATTTGTCTTACCCACAGGTTGGAATGAACTCAAGGCTTTAAAAATCTCCCAACACACAAACCAGTGCAAGCAGGCATTCTGCATTTGGGACCTAAAGTCAGTACCTGAACATTTCCTGGGTGATTCAAATGGGCAGAAAAAAAAGAAAAGCAGAATGTAGGTATTAAACAGTAAGTACATATGAGATTGTTATTTCTACTATTAAAAATGCCAAAAATTTGGAAGGAAATATGCTGACTGAAGTAATGCACCCATGACCTCACACATACCACATGGTCCTATGAGTACAGCAGATATGTGACCTGGGCTCTGTTTGAGCTCCATTCCTGGAAGTGTAGATTGAAGGCTGACTGTGACAGGACTCTACTACAGAGGACACACAAATGTCACACATTGTCTGAGTTCCTCACACTGTGGCAGGCACAGTGAGGATTGCACTCAATAAATGTTTGTATGATGAGTGAATGGAAGCAGGAAGGCATGAATGCATGAAAAGCAGCCCAAGACATGATCCCTCCCTCTAGGGACTTAAAAGAGGCAATTGAATGGGCATTACAATAACAATGACCAGATGGCAATAATAGTTCCTGCATCAGTGACTGAGTGTGTCTGTGCACACGGCAGCATCCAGGAAAACCAGGGAAGGGTGTTTGATAGCTATGCCTTTTTCTTTTCTTATCTTTATTAATGTCCTGCAGAACATCAACACACTCCCCATTGCCTTGATAAAACAGGTAAATGGGGAGTACAAAATTCAAGGGAGTAGATGGCCAATGGTATCCAAAGACCAGTTGAGTGGCACAAAACTCAATGTGAGCATAGAAAAACTAATACCTAGGATGTGCTGTTACTTTGTTGGTTGTTTTCTGCTTCTGTGCCTTTTGATGTATTTCCTGAGCTCTTTAGAAACCTACAGACCTATGATCTAAAACTGATAAGCTAAGAGTGCCTTGTCAGTAAGAACTTCTTCCTCCAAAGTGGGAAGGTATGATGGCAAGACAAGAATAATTACAGGCCCTGGGAGAGGTGGAGCCTTGCAGAATTAGTAACAATTTTAGAAATTGATCTTACCTCCAGATTTCTGACCTGCAAAGCAAGGAATAGATTCTGTTCCATTGTCATCATCTAGTTGGTTGAACAAACTGACCAAGTGAGCCAGTAGGTAATAGGTTCCTTTGACTAGGACACCAAAGAACCACTAACACATACAGTCCCTGCTGCTATTTTAACTTATCTCGTTTCCCTCTGTTACTCCCTCATATATCTCCCATTTTTGAGTAGAGAGAAAATGGCCTTATTCCTCATTGCCCATTCTGATATTTATTTTTGCAAATTCAGATCCTTTCTTTCGATGGCCTTAAGTGACTAGTGAGTCAGTGATGAAACTGTAGTGAGGACATTGGCCTGTCTGCCCTTCAAGAGCCTTCATTCAGAGAGTATTGTTGAACTGTTGGCCCTTAGCCTGTGGTGTGGCTGTCTCCAAAATTTTAGGTGCTCGCTCCCCATGGAGACCTCATGTCAGGAAGAGAGGATTCAGATGAGAATCACAGTCCATGTGACATTTGAAGAGGATCTCAATTAGCCTTTACAAATATATATATATGTATATATAGTGGGTTATATATATATATATATATATACATATATGGTTAGAAAGATAGTATAGCAGGTAGGAGCTTCCCTGCACAAGGCTGGCCTGGGTTCCACCACTGAGAGCCCATATGGTCCCCTAAATATGGTCAAGAGTGATCCTTGAGTGTAGAACAAGGAATAAGTCTTGAGCATTACCCAAAAACCAAAGAACATATATATATATATATTTAAATTTAGCATTTTTATTAATTCATATAACAACAAAAGGATGATCTAACAAAGAATGTATCTGATTTTTGAAAATATTTAGTCAAAGGTGGTATTTATGCTCCCTTATCAAAGATTAGATGGTCATATATTTGGGGGGATGTGTCAGAGTATTCAACCCTGTTCCATTGGTCTGCCACTCTGCCTTTGTTCCAGTACCAAGCTGTTTTAATGACTACCGCTTTGTAGTAGAGTTGTAAGTTGGGGAGGTTGATTCCTCCCATTTTCTTTTTCCCAAGAATTGCTTTAGCTATTCGTGGGGGCTTATTGTTCCATATGAATTTCAGGAGTGCTTGCTCCATTTCTTTGAAGAATGACAAGGGTATCCCTATAGGGATCACATTGAATTTGTACAATGCTTTGGGGAGAATTGCCATTTTGACAATATTAATTCTTCCAATCCATGAGCAGGGGATATTTTTCCATTTCCTCATGTCTTCTTTTATTTCCTGAAGTAGCATTTTGTAGTTTTCATTATACAAGTCCTTTACCTTTGTAGTTAAGCTGATTCCGAGGTATTTGATTTTTTGAGGCACAATTGTTGAATGGGATAGCTTTTTTCATGTCGCTTTCTTCTCTCTCATTATTTGCATATAAGAAAGTCATGAACTTTTGGGTATTGATTTTATAGCCTGCAACTTTACTATATGAGTCTATTGTTTCTAGGAGTTTCTTGGTAGAGGTCTTAGGGTTTTCTAAGTATAATATCATATCATCAGCGAATAGTGAGAGCTTGATTTCTTTCTTTCCTACCTGAATGCCCTTAATATCTTTTTCTTGCCTAATCGCTATTGAAAGTATTTCCAGTACTATATTGAACAGAAGAGGAGAGAGTGGGCATCCTTGTCTTGTCCCTGTTCTCAGAGGGAAGGGTCTTAGTTTTTCCCCATTGAGGATGATGCTTGCCGTAGGCTTGTGGCACATGGCTTTGACTATATTGAGGAAGGTCCCTTCTATACCCATTTTGGCAAGAGTTTTCATCATAAAGGGGTGCTGGATCTTGTCAAATGCTTTCTCTGCATCTATTGATATGATTATATGATTTTTATCTTTTCTTTTGTTGATATGATGGATAAGGAAAGCATGTTTAACAAATTGTGCTGGCAAAACTGGACAGCTACATGCAAAAAATGGGCTTAGACCTCCACCTATCACCATGTACAAAAGTCAGATCAAAATGGATTAAGGACCTCAACATCAGACCAGAATCCCTAAGGTACATTGAAGACAAGGTCGGCAAAACCCTCCACGACATTGAAGCTGAAGGTATCTTCAAAGCTGATATGCCACTGGCCAAGCAAGTGAAAACAGAGATAAATAAATGGGACTATCTCAAACTAAGAAGCTTCTGCACCTCAAGAGAAACAGTGACCAAAGTACAAAGACAATCTACAGAATGGGAAGGGATATTTACGCAGTACCCATCCGATAAAGGGTTGATAACAAGGATATACAATGCACTGGTTGAACTCCACAAGAAGAAAACTGCCAACCCGATCAAAAAATGGGGTGATGAAATGAACAGAAACTTTCCTAAAGAAGAAATCCAAATGGCTCAGAGGCACATGAGAAAATGTTCCACATCACTAATCATCAGGGAAATGCAGATCAAAACAACCATGAGATATCATCTCACACCACAGAGACTGGCCCACATCCCAAAAAACAAAAGCAACCGGTGTTGGCGTGGATGCGAGGAGAAAGGGACTCTTCTTCACTGCTGGTGGGAATGCCGACTGGTTCAGCCCTTTTGGAAAACAATATGGACGATTCTCAAAAAATTAGAAATTGAGCTTCCATTTGACCCAGCAATACCACTCCTGGGAATATATCCCGGAGAGGCAAAATGGTATAGTAGAGATGGCATATGTATTTCTATGTTCATTACAGCACTGTTTACAATAGCCAGAATCTGGAAAAAACCAGAGTGCCCCCAAACAGATGACTGGTTAAAGAAACTCTGGTACATCTACACAATGGAATACTATGTAGCCATCAGAAAACATGAAGTCATGAAATTTGCATATAAATGGATCAACATGGAAATTATCATGTTGATTGAAATGAGTCAGAAAGAAAGAGACAGACATAGAAAGATTGCACTCATATGTGGAATATAATGTAACTGAGAAGTACAAGTTGGCAACGATGGAAATTCTGTCAGATATCTCTCTGGACTTAGTTACTAAAATACTAAAATACAGAAACCCCAAACCGAGAGGCCGCTAAGTGTGGTCACTCGACCTCACACCTCTTCATCCTCAGCAATGGAAAACAAATTATCTAATGCTTCCTTTTCAGCAGGTCTGACTTTAGGGGAGAGACTCTCCAAACAATAATAGTGAGTTTTGTTGAAATATTGTATGCAATCAAAGTGAAAGTAAAGTGAAATTTATTAGTTACACAGGCGGGGGGGGGCTCAGGGTGGGGGGGCTAGAGCGTGGGGGGTTAGGGGTGTGGGGGTGCGGGGTGGAGCTATACTGGGATTCTTGGTAGTGGAATATGAGCACTGGTGAAGGGATGGGTATTCGAGCATTGTATAACTGAGATTTAAACCTGAAAACTTTGTAAATTTCCACATGGTGACTCAATAAAAAATTTAAAAAAATAAAGTATAATTTAAAGTCAGGAACTGCAATATCTCTCATATTCTTTTCCCCTAGTATTGTTTTGGCTATTTGGGAAATTTTATGGTTTCACACAAATTTTGTTGGAGTTTGTTCCTTGAAGATTGTCATAAGAATTTTCATGTAAATTACATTTAACATGCATAATACTTTTGGTAGAAAAATCATTTTGACAATATTGATTCTTCCAATTTGAGAACCTACAACATTTTTTTTCCCATTTTATGGTGTTCTCTTACATTTCTTTCAATAGTGATATAGTTTTCTGCTTTTTGGGTCACACTAGGTGTTGAACGGGGGTTACTGCTGGATCTGCACTCAAGAATTACTCCTGGCAGTGCTCAGGGGCCCATATGGGAATCGAACTCGGGGTTGGCCGAGTGCGAAGCAAATGCCCTACCCGCTGTGCTATCACTCCAGCCCCATGATACGTTTTTCATGTATAAGTCTTTCATCTCTTTTGTGAAACTGATTCACCCCGGTGATGCTCAGGGGTTACTCCTGGCTCATGTACTCAGGAATTGACCCTAGCGGTGTTCAGGGGACTATACGGGATGCTGGGAACCAAGCCCGGGTCAGCCGTGTGCAAGCGTACCTGCTGTGGTATTGCTCCAGCCCCGAAAGAAGTTGTCTTTTTAATTTCTCACTCTGTTAATTCATAATTTGCACACAGACATGCTGCTGAGTTTTGTCTGTTTATTTTGTAACCTGCTACTTTGCTGAATTGGTTTATTGGTTCCAAGAGGGTTTTTGTTTTTGTTGGTGGTAGACTTTAGAGTTTTCTATTTGTAGTATCATTTCATCTCCAAATCGTGATAATTTAACTATTACTTTCTAATTTTTTTGTTTGTGTTGGGCCTTTTCTGGTGATGCTCAGGGCTATCTCCTGAGTTGGGGACAATATAGGGTGTTGGGACTGGAGCCCTGGTTGGCTGTATGAGTCAAGACTCATGACTGCTGTGTTATCTCTCTGGCCAGTTTATCAGTTTCAATACTTTTGATTTCCTTTTCTTATTTGATCACGGTGGCAAGGATTCTTAATACTATAGTAAGTAATAATTGTGGTAGTGGAAGTAATTCTTCTTATGCCTAGTGTTAGAGTAAGGTTTTCACTGTTCACCATTGAATATGATTTCTATCTCTTCATGGTAAATGGCCTTCCCTGTATTAAGGCCATGTATCTAACCCCTTTTATTGAGTCTTATTATCATGAATGTGTGTAGGATCTTGCCAAATGCTTCTCTGCAACTATTAGTACGATCATATAATTTTTAATATTATTTTGTATTTATATAGTATCTCACATTGATTGGCTTGAGTATACCAAGCTCTTCTTATTATCCTTTTTTTTTTTTTTGCTTTTTGGGTCTCATCCGTCGATGCACAGGGGTTACTCCTGGCTTTGCACTCAGGAGTTACTCCTGGCGGTGCTCAGGGACCATATGGGATGCTGGGGATTGAACCCGGGTCGGCCGCGTGCAAGGCAAACACCCTACCCGCTGTGCTATCGCAAGGTTTTATTATCCTTTTGATAAATCCCACTGGTGTGTGAGCTTTTTAATGTATTTAATGTATTTTTATATTCAGCTAACTAATATTTTGTTGAGGAGTTTTGCATGTATTTTTTTTATAAATATGGGAGACTAAAAAAAACGTGGTATTTAGTTGGTCACATATGTCAGCAACATCTTAATTTCTTTTATATAAATGAAATTCTTGTGAGTAGAAGAAAGGTGAATCTATATTTAGCTAGTAGAGGAGAAGATTTACCACAGTCATTAAATTGAAATTAAAATTTCCATCTTTTGTACTTTTTAGTACAATTTTATTTTCTAGTACTACTATGCTATGGTATCTCAATCATTCTACATTACTAAAGATACTCTCTTGAGCTTTAGGTGACAGACTGATGTGCATTCTTTTTTTAAAATTATTTATTTATTTTTAACTCATGAATAACCGTGAGGGTACAGTTACAGATTTATACATTTTCGTGCTCATGTTTCCCTCATACAAAGTTCGAGAACCCACCCCTTCACCAGTGCCCATTCTCCACCATAAATAAACCCTGCATCCCTCCCACCCTCCCCAATATCATCTCCCCCCCACCCCACCCTGTCACTATGGCAGGGTATTCCCTTTTGTTCTCTCTCTCTAATTAGGTGTTGTGGTTGGCAATAAAGATGTTGAGTGGCCATTGTGTTCAGTCTCTAGTCTACATTCAGCACGCATCACCCTTCCCCCGCATGGCTTCCAACCACATTTTACTTGGTGTTCCCTTCTCTATCTGAGTTGCCCTCTCCCCAGAATGTGAGGCCAGCTTCCAAGCCATAGAGTCAACCTTCTGGTACTTATTTCTACTATTCTTGGGTGTTAGTCTCCTACTCTGTTCAAAGAATATATATATTTAAATATTATTTTAAGATTTGTGTGTAAATGTGCACAAAAAGATTTTCTGTCTGTTTTACTTGTGGGGTTATTTTGTAACTCCCATGTTGTTCCTGAACTTCTTGAGAGTCCAGAGGAGTAAATAAAATATATTTTATACCATATATAGAGAAGGTACTACACATGTCTTAGCTCTGTATACAAATTGGGGGTAATATATCTCTTTTTCTCTCATTTTTCTCTTCCCTAAAATGGAAAGTTGAATTATTTCTACAGTTCTGAAACATTTTTAGCAACAATTTTCAAATAAGTTCTGAGGTACCTATCACAAACTTTTGTTATTCATTTGGTTATTTATTTATTTATTTATTTGAATAGCGTGATTTGCCCTTTTTTAATACTTTATTTATTTTTAATTAGTGAGTCAGCGTGAGGATACAGTTACAGATTTATAAATTTTTGTGCTCATGTTTCCCCCATACAGATTTCGAGAGCCCATCCCTTCACCAGTGCCCATTCTCTACCACAAGTAAAGCCAGCATCCCTCCCACCCTCCCCAGTCCCATCTCCCCCCACCCCACACTGCCACTATGACAGGGTATTCCCTTTTGTTCTCTCTCTATGATTACGTGTTGTGGTTTGCAATAAAGGTGTTGAGTGGCCATTGTGTTGATTCTCTAGCCTACTTTCCTCACACATCACCCTTTCCCCACATGACCTCCAATCACATTTTACTTGGTGTTCCATTCTCGAGTTGCCCAGAATGAGAGACCAGCCTCCAAGCCATAGAGTCAACTTCTTGGTACTTATTTATACTATTCTTGAATGTTAGTTTCCTAGTGTATTATTCTATATTCCACAGATGAGTGCAATCTTTCTATGTCTGTCTTTCTCTTTCCGACTCATTTCACTTAGCATGATACTTTCCATGCTGATCCACTTATATGCAAACTTCATGACCACATTTTTTCTAACAGCTGTGGCAGGTTATTCCCTTTTGTTCTCTCTCTCTAAATAGGTGTTGTGGTTTGCAATAAAGGTGCTGAGTGGCCACTGTGTTCAATCTCTAGTTTACATTTGGCCCGCATCACCCTTCCCCCACATGGCCTCCAACCGCATTATACTTGGTGATCCCTTCTCTGAGGTGCCCTCTCCCCAGAATGTGAGGCCAGCCTCCAAGCCATGGAGTCAACCTCCTGGTCCTTATTTCTACTATTCTTGGGTGTTAGTCTCCTACTCTGTTATTCTATATTCCACAGATGAGTGCAATCTTCTATGTCTGTCTCTCTCTTTCTGATTCATTTCACTTAGCATGATACTTTCCATGCCGATCCACTTATATGCAAAATTCATGACTCCTTTTTTCTAACAGCTGCATAGTATTCCATTGTATAGATGTACCAAAGTTTCTTCAACCAGTCATCTGTTCTAGGGCACTTGGAATTTTTCCAGATTCTGGCTATTGTAAACAGTGCTGTGATGAACATATAAGTACAGATGTCATTTCTACTGTACTTTTTTGCTCCTCTGGGATATATCCCCAGGAGTGGTATTGCTGGGTCAAATGGGAACTCAACTTCTAATTTCTTGAGAATCATCCATATTGTTTTCCAAAAGGGCTGAACCAGTCAGCATTCCCACCAGCAGTGTAGAAGGGTCCCTTTCTCCCCACATCCTCTCCAACAGTGGTTGCTTTTGTTCTTTTGGATGTGTGCTAATCTCTGTGGTGTGAGGTGGTATCTCATGGTTGTTTTGATCTGCATCTCCCTGATGATTAGTGATGTAGAGCACTTTTTTATGTGCCTTTTGGCCATTTGTATCTCTTCCTTGGGAAAGTTTCTGTTCATTTCTTCACCCCATTTTCTGATGGGGTTGGATGTTTTCTTCTTGTAGAGTTCAACCAGTGCTTTATATACCATTGATATCAACCCCTTATCTGATGGGTATTGTGTAAAAATCCATTCCCATTCTGTAGTTGTCCTCTTTGTATTCTGGTTACTGTATCCTTTGCGGTGCAGAAGCTTTTTTGTTTAATGTAGTCCCATTTGTTGATCTCTGTTTCCACTTGGTTGGCCAGTTGCATGTCATCTTTGAAGATACCTTTATCTTCAATATCATGGAGGGTTTTGCCGACCTTGTCTTCAATGTACTTTATGGTTTGTGGTCTGATGTTGAGGTTTTTAATCTATTTTGATCTGACTTTTGTGCATGGTGTCAGGTCAAGGTCTAAGCCCATTCTTTTGCATGTGGTTGTCCAGTTGTACCAGCACCATTTGTTAAAGAGGCTTTCCTTGCTCCACTTCACATCTCTTGCTCCCTTATCAAAGATTAGATGATCATACTTTTGAGGTTGTGTGTAGGGGTATTCCACTCTGTTCCATTGGTGTGCGGCTCTGCCTTTGTTCCAGTACCATGCTGTTTTAATTGTTATCGCTTTGTAGTAGAGTTTAAGGTTGGGGATGGTGATGCCGCCCATCATCTTTTTCCCAAGAATTGTCTTAGCTATCCGTGGGCGTTTATTGTTCCATATAAATTTCAGGATTGCTTGATCCGTTTCTTTGAAGAATGACATGGGTATCCTTATAGGTATCGCGTTGAATCTGTATAATGCTTTGGGGAGTATTGCTATTTTGACAATGTTTATTCTCCCTATCCATGAGCAGGAGATAGGTTTCCATTTCCTCATGTCCTCTTTTATTTCATGGAGTAGCGTTTTATAGTTTTCTTTGTAGAGGTCCTTTACTTCTTTAGTTAAGCTGATTCTGAGGTATTTGATTTTCTGGGGCACGATTGTGAACGGGATTGATTTTTTCATGTCCCTTTCCTCTGCCTCATTGTTTGCATATAGGAAGGCCATGGACTTTTGGGTATTGATTTTATAGCCTGCGACTTTACTGTACAGGTCAATTGTTTCTAAGAGTTTCTTACTAGAACTTTTATGCTTCTCTAAGTATAGTATCATATCGTCTGTGAATAGTGAGAGCTTGATTTCTTCCTTTCCGATCTGAATCCCCTTAATATCTTTTTCTTGTCTGATGGCTATTACTAATACTTCCAGTACTATATTAAAGAGATGTGGTGAGAGTGGGCATCCTTGTCTTGTCCCTGATCTTAGAGGGAAGGCCCTTAGTTTTTCTCCATTGATGATAATGCTTGCCATAGGTTCGTGGTAGATGGCTTTGACTATCTTGAGGAAAGTTCCACCAAAACCCATTGTCAAATGCTTTCTCTGAATCTATTGATATGATCATATGGTTTTTATCTTTACTTTTGTTGACATGATGGATTATGTTGATTGATTTCCGAATGTTAAACCATCCTTGCATCCCTGGGATGAATCCCACTTGGTCATGGTGTATGACCTTTTTGATGAGTTGTTGGATTCTATTTGCTAGTATTTTGTTAAGGATCTTTGCATCGATGTTCATCAAGGATATTGGTCTATAGTTTTCTTTGTTAGTGGTGTCTTTGTTTGCTTTTGGTATTAGGGAGATATGTGCCTCGTAGAAACTGTTCAGAAGAGTTCCTGTCTTTTCAATTTCCTGGAAGAACTTGAGGAGAACTGGCAACAAGTCTTCTTTAAATGTTTGGAAGAATTCACCAGTGAATCCGTCTGGACCTGGGCTTTTGTTTTTGGGAAGAGTTTTATTACAGTTTCGATTTCCTTGATATTTATGGGCCTATTCAGGTATTTCAGGTCTTCTTTGTTCAGTCTTGGGAGATTGTAGGAATCAAGGAATTCATCCATTTCTTTTTGATTCTCTTCTTTTGTGGCATACAGACTTTCAAAGTAGTCTCTGATGATCCTTTGAATCTCCTTGGTTTCTGTTGTGATGTCCCCCTTTTCCTTTCTGATTCAGTTTATTAGGATATTCTCTCCCTCTTTCTTTGTGAGTCTTGCTAGCGGTTTATCAATCTTATTTATTTTCTCAAAGAACCAGCTCTTTGTTTCATTGATCTTTTGGATTGTTTTTCGGGTTTCCATATCGTTAATTTCTGCTCTAAGTTTTATTATTTCTTTCCTTTGATCTGGTTTGGGTTCCTTTTGCTGGTCCTCTTCTAAGATCTTGAGCTGCGAAGTCACGCTATCTATATAGGCCCTTTCTTCCTTTCTGAGGAAAGCTTGTAGAGCTATAAATTTTCCCCTTAACACATCTTTAGCTGCGTCCCGTAGGTTCTGGTATTTTGTGTCTTCAGTCTCATTTGTTTCGAGGTATCTCTTGATTTCTTCCTTGATTTCCTTCGTGACCCCCTCATTGTTCAATAGTGAGTTGTTTAATTTCCAAGTGTTTGATTTGGTTCTCCGCGTCTGTGCGTGATTAACTTCCATCTTCAGTGCATCACGTTCTGAGAAGATAGTTGATACAATTTCTATCTTCCCGATTCTATTAAGGTATAATTTGTGACCCATGCCGTGGTCAATTTTGGAAAATGATCCATGTGCGCTGGAAAAGAATGTGTATTCTTTCTTTTTTGGGTGTATAGCCCTGTATAGGTCTATTAGCCCTGTCTCTTCCATTTCTTCCTTCAGAGCCATTGTTTCCTTGCTGAGTGTTGTTCTTGTCAATCTATCCAGAGGTGATAAAGCAGTGTTGAAGTCTGCTACTACTATCGTGGTGCTAGTTATGTTCTCCTTAAATTCTGTTAGTAGTTCTTTTAGGTATTTAGCTGGTCGTTCATTAGGTGCCTATACATTTAATAGTGTGATTTCTTCCTGTTGTACATCTCCCTTGATGAATAGGAAATGACCTTCACTGTTCCTTCTGATCTTTTTCAGCCTGAAGTCTATGTTGTCGGATATTAGTATGGCCACTCCCGCTTTTTTGAGGGAGCTGTTTGCTTGCAGGATTGTTTTCCATCCTTTGATTTTGAGTCTGTGTTTGTTCTGACTATTCAGATGTGTTTCTTGTAGGCAGCAGAAAGTTGGGTTTAGTTTCCGAATCCATTTTGCCACTTTGTGCCTCTTGATTGGTGCATTGAGACCGTTAACATTAAGAGAAATTATTGTCATGGGATTTTGTGCCATTTTTCTATAGGGTTTGTTGTTCTTATAGATTTTTTCCTTGTCTTATAGTAGCCCTTTGAGTCCTTCTTTTAAACTTAGTCTTGAGTCTATGAAGTTCCTGAGCTGTTGTTTCTCCGTGAAATGGTGTATGGTTCCTTCAAGTTTAATTGAGAGTTTAGCCGGGTAAAGTATTCTTGGTGAGGCATTCATTTCATTGAGTTTTTTCACTATATCCCACCATTGTCTTCAGGCTTGGAAGGTTTCTTCTGATAGGTCTGCTGTGAGTCTAAGGGGTGCTCCATTGTATATGATCTCCTTCTTTGATCTTGCTGCTTGCAGTATTGTGTCTCTATCCATAGCATCCATCATTCTGACTATGATATGCCTTGGGGATTTTTTTATTTGGGTCCCTTTTAGCAGTACCCTTCAGACTCCTTGAATCTGGATGTCCATATTTTCTAGTTCTGGGTATTTCTTAGCAATGATGTCTTTAGTTGTGTTTTTTTTTTTCATTAGGATTGGTCCCCTTTGGTTCTGGTACTCCAATGATTCTTATGTTGTTTCTCTTGAAGTCATCCCCTAGGACTCTAATTCTCTCTAGAGTTGTTTTGAGGTCGTTTGCCATTATTTGCTGTTGCCTATATGCTTTCTGCAGCTCGTCTTCAAGATCACTGATTCTTTCGTCAGCAGTAGTCATTCTACTATTGAGGGCTCCTACTGAGTTTTTTATTTCATCTACCGATTCTTTTAGTTGTGTCACTTCTGATCGTAGCTTTGAAATTTCTGCTCTCATTTCTTCCTGGATTATCTTGGTGGATCGTTCCAATGCTGCATCCATATCCTCCCTTAATTTATTGGATGTTCGCTCCATAGTTGCTTTGAGTTCTTCAACCATCTTCACGATTTCCTCTCTGAATTCTTTATCTGAGAGGAGACTGTATTTCTGGGGAGTCATTGCTGGGTTTGCTGAGATCCTCCCTTCCATCTCTGCTGGTGGTGGGGATATCTGCTGTTTCTTCATGTTGCTATGGGTTTTACTGTTAGGCGCTCTCCTTAGCTTGAGAGGAGTCTCAAGAGAAAGCGTGGAGCTATGATCTTTTTACAAAGGACTTTATGTGCAGCTTGATGTGTTCACTGACAGTTTTTAAAAATTAGGATAGGCTAGGTCAGTTGACTGTTAATATATAGTGACTAAGATGACCCGGGTATTCTTCAGAGCAATAGATTCTATCAATTATGGCCAAAGCACAATGCTTTGGGAAAAATACCTTCGGGCGTGAATTGCTTTTGCTTGAGCGGGCTGGAGCAATAGCACAGCGGGTAGGGTGTTTGCCGTGCATGTGAGCGACCTGGGTTTGATTGTTCCATCTCTCCCGGATAGCCCAGCAAGCTACCAAGAGTATCCAGCCTAATGGCAGAGCATGGCAAGCTACCCATGACGTATTTATATGCCAAAAACAATACCAACAAGTCTCACAATGGAGACGTTACTGGTGCCCGCTTGAAAAAATTGATGAATAAGGGAAAGCAGTGCTCACAGTGAACCAGGGTGAGATAAAATTACAAAATTTTCATATTTGAATTTCAGTCATACAATTATCACATACCCAACCCTCCACCAGAGCACATTCTCCACCACCAATGTCCCCTGTATCCCTCACCTTCCCAAGCATCCCCCGCCTCTGTGGCAGATAATTACTCCCATATTCTCTCTCTAGTTTTGGGTATTATGGTTTGCAAAATAGATAACACTGAGATGCTATCATATTCGATCCTTTATCTACTTTCAGCACACATCTCCCATCCCGAATGATTTCTCCAATCCTCATTGTCTTAGTGATCCATTCTCTATACCAGCTGCCTTCTCCAACTATGGAGCAATACTCCTGGCCTTGGGTCTACTGTCCTTGGGTGTCAGTTTTATATTATGTTATTTTATATTCCACAAATGAGTGCAGTCCTTCTATGTCCCTCTCTTTCTGACTCATTTCACTTAGCATGATACTGTCCATGACAATCCACTTATAAGCAAATTCCATGACTTCATCTTTCCTAACAGCTGCATAGTAGTCCATGGTGTGGATGTATAAAAGTTTATTTAACTAGTCGTCTGTTCTTGGGCACTCAGGTTGTTTCCAGATTCTGGCTATTGTGAAGAGTGCCACAATGAACATACAGTTGCAGATGTCATTTCTACTGTGCTCTTTTACACCCTTGGGATATATTGCCAGACATGGTATTGCTGAGTTATATGGAAGCTCAATTTCAAGTTTTTGAAGGAATGCCCATACTGTTTTCCGAAAGGGCTGGACCAGTCAGCATTCCCACCATCAATGAAAGAGAGTTCCTTTCTCCCCATGTTCATACCAGCACTGGTTGTTCTTGTTCTTTTTGATGTGTTCCAGTCTCTGTGGTGTAAAATGCTATTTCATTGCTATTTTGATTTGTATCTCCCTGATGATTAGTGATCTAGAGTATGTTTTCATGTGCCTTTTGGCCATTTTTATTTCATTTTTGAGGAGGTTTTTGTTAATTTTTTCTCCCCATTTTTAATGGGGTTGGAAGCTTTTTTTTGTACAATTCTTATAGGATTTTGTATCCTGGATATTTAACCCCTTATCAGATGAATATCAGGTAAATATTCTTTCCCATTCCATGGGCTCTCTCTGTATTTTGGTCATTGTTTATTTTGAGGTGCAGAAACTTCTTAGTTTGATGTAGTCCCATTTGTTTATGTTGGTTTCCACTTGCTCAGTCAGTGGTGTTCCATCCTTAAAGATGCTTTTAGTTTCAATATCATGGAATGTTCTGCCTACATTTTCCTCTATGTACCTTATGGATTCAGGTCTGATATTGAGGTTTTAATCCACTTTGATCTGAATTTTGTGTCTGACGTTAGACAGATGTCAGAGTTCATTTTTTTGCAGGTCCAGTTTTCCCAGCACAACTTGTTGAAGAGGCTTTCCTTGTTCCACTTCACATTTCTTGCTCCATTATCAAAGATTAAGTGATCATATATTTAAGAGTCTGTGACAGATATTCAACTCAGTTCCATTGGTCTGCAGATTTGTTTCTATTCCAATAGCACGTTGTTTTAATTACCACTGCTTTGTAGTACAGTTTAAAATTGGGGAAGGTGATGCCACCCATCTTCTTTTTCCCCAAGGATTTATTTTGCTATTCATGCGGGTTTATTGTTCCATATGAATTTCAGGAGTGTTTTTTCGATTTATTTGAAAAAAGATCATGGGTATCCTGATAGGATACATTATACACTAAATCTGTATAGTGCTTTGGGGAAAAAAACTATCTTCATAATGTTAATCCTCCCTATCTGTGAGCAGGGGAACCACAAGCTTTTAAACCTGAGAAGCAGATTTTTAAAAATAATTCAATAAGTCACTAATAAACTAGTTCTTTTACTAGTTCTTAATTTAAATGGATCCCATTTATGTATCACAAAGTCATAATGAGTTATATGCTGATGCTGTGGTTAAGATGCAAACAGAACTTTTATTTTAAATAGTTGTATCAACTTCAGTGTAGAAATTTTTTGTTCTTTGGGCCACACAGGCAGTGATCAGGGCTTATTCTGGCCTCTGCTCAGGGATTACCTCTGTCCGTGGTTCCTGTAAAAGGAGCTGAGTCTGGCTTTACCTTGCATGAGCGTGCATAGCATACCCCAGTACCCTACGCTGAATTCGTCATGAACTTTTACTTTTAATTTTTTTCTTTTTGGGTCACACCTGGTGATGCACAGGGGTTACTCCTGCCTTTGCACTCAGGAATTACTCCTGGTGGTGCTCAGGGGACCATATGGGTTGCTGAGAATCGAACCCGGATCGGCCGCGTGCAGGGCAAACGCCCTACCAGTTGTGTTATCGCTCCAGCCCCTGAATTCATCATGAACTTTTAAAAAATCTTCAGAAAGGAGTAAAACATTCATTTGCCCTTCATATCAGCTGTGGAGGGAGGTGCTGCATCCCCTGCTGTACACTCCTTTAAAGAGTCCCACGTTATCATTGACCGAACAAAAACCCCCAAACTGTGGGAATCCATAGTTCTTAATGTGCCTGCAAAGTTCTTAATTAACCAGGAGTGGAAGCCCATTAAAGAGATACAGAAGGTCTGAAGGTTAATGGGATCCTTTTTCTCCCCAGGATCGCTCTCCAAATCTGGAGGAAGCTTTTCTGTGTGGACTCCAGTATGTGGAAATGCGCCTGTTATATATTTAGGGCTTGCCTACATGTCCAAACCTTTAAAAGGAATTCAAGATAGCGACACAATAACTTCTGTGTGTATGTGTGGGGGGAGGACTTTTTGGGTCACATCAGGTGATGTTCAGGGGTTACTTTGTGTGTGAGGGGAGGACTTTTTGGGTCACACCTGGCGATGTTCAGGGGTTATTCCTGGCTCTGCACTTAGGAATTACTGCTGGCAGTGCCCGGGGACCATGTGGGATGCTGGAGATCGAACTCTGGTCGGCGTGGTCGGCGTGTGCAAGGCAAACACCCTCCCCATTGTACAATCACTTGAGCCCCAATAACTTATCAGCAATAGCATTCTAAAACTAAGCCAACTATTTTTTTATAGATTTAAATCTGTATATTAAAATTTTTATTTATAATGCCTGAGTGTTTTTCTCAAAAGTATAAAGAGATGTGAATTAACCTGTTGTCTATAACTTGAAAAAACACATACTAGGAATTAAAAGCCATAGAAAATTATTAACTCCATGAGCTCTCCTCATATCTGATCTTGATAACATATAGGTGGAAAACAAACATATTTTACACTGCTACTTTATCTTCACATAAAGTGTGAAGACAACAAAAATTTGGTTTTTATTTGCTTGTTTGCTTTGTTTTGAATCTTTCTTTAGCCAGAATAATCATGGATCTATTTCTGGTAGGAGACCCCACAGTTTGCAATAAATCAGTGCAGGAATAGTTCTGGTCTCTATCTTCTTCTGAACCCTCTTTATCATCCCCTAGGCTAGCAGAAAAAAATCATTGAAACAAAGCACATGGCTGGACATTCTTACCTAAATACTTCCCAGGTCATGTGCTTAGTCTCTGAAGAGCTCAGTCTAGTGTTGCCACTCCCCCTCGCCCCTTGCCCTTGAGTCCCTGCGATATGAACCTGGTAGTCCACTTCTCTTCTGTTACTTAGAACAAAGGTCATTTTCTCATTTTGACACGGTGAGTGGTGTTCCTTGCCTTTTTCTGGAGGTCATTCTCTGTACCTGGCAAGGGGCAGGCTGTAGGTGGGAAGTAGTGGCTTCCTGGGGCTACCTGGGGTGTGCCTGGGGAGGACTGCGTCTGTCCAGATGGATATGGGAACTCGGATCCACTCTGGTGCTTGTAGGAAGAAATAGTTCTTTTGGTTTTTGTTTTTAGTGATGGAAGGAAAAATGAGGTTTGCACAAACAAAATAAGAACTATTGTAGCCTGCTTGACAGGGAGGGTTTAGTTCTGCTTGGAACTAAAGGCAGTAGGATGTAGGATGAAGACTGCATTGCTTGATTCCAAGAATGCACACTCAAATGTACATGCCACATAAAACACATATAAGCCAGTAATATATACAACTAGGTAAATCAAAAGAGATCAGGTATGTAGAGCTGTTTAAAAGAGGTCTCCAGATAGAACTTTTTCATAACTTTTGTGGTTTGTTTCTGTTTCAAGGCCACGCCTGATGCTTCTCAGGGCTTACCCTCTCACTTTATAGTCAGGAATTACTCCTGATGGTGCTTGGGAGACCATATGGAGTGCCAGGGATCTAACTCAGGTAGGCCATGCAGAAGGCAAGTTTTCTATCTGCTTTCACAATTTTTCCATAGTTTCTTCTTGAATTTCTGCTTTGAAAAACAGAAGTAAATGGGAAATGTGGGAAGGATTCTTTTAATGACATGGAATTTTCTAGGACAGCATTGTCCACCAGAATTTTCTGTAGTGATAGAAGTGTTCTTTATCTCTGTCCTGTGTGTGGACTTTGTGCACTTTATATGTGATTCAAGACACAGAAAAGGTCTAGAGGCCTGAGCTCAAGTGAACTTTGATGTGGTACTTATAAACAATAATATTGCCTATCTTTTTTTTTATCCAAACTGCATTCTCAGGCAATTCCTGTAAGACACACACAGTTTCACAGCAGTACTCTGACTCCTGCCCATGCTCCTGTGTTGTGTTGAATCTGGAGCCTCTTTCCTGTCCTGGCCCCAGGCTTCTAGCACCTCTGCTGTTCTGGGTGCTTTCAGGAGAGGCATTGCATAGATTTGTGAAGAATTAACCTCAACTTCCAAATAGATTCCAAAGCGAAATAGCACTTCAAGAGTTTTACGTAGGGCTTCGAACTTTAAAACTTGGTGATGAAATTGTGGGATGGCTTCTAAATAAATCTGACCTGCCCAAACAGGCCTGATTGTGTCAACTATGCAAACAGTTCCTGGATGTAGCCCAGTGACCCAAGGCCCAAGTCTGACTTTCACCTGAGCCTGTGAGTCTCTTGTGGTCCCTGGTATCAAAATGAATTATAGCTCTACTTTTCTCTGTCCTTCAGGCAAATCCACAATATCCCAATGAAAGGATGTTATATTCGCATTCCCTACCGTTGCCCCCTGAGTTTGGACTCTCCTTTAGTTTGTTGCTTGTTCTCTTCATTTAGAGCCTGGGTCTGCTTGAACCCAGCATCTGCTCTTAGCACCCCCCACACCCACACCCACAAAGAGGCTAACCTGGGACTCAACCCTACTAGCCACTTTGGGGATTTTTTTTCTTTAAGGGGAGCCACAGGGGTTACTCCTGGCTCTGGGCTCAGGAATTACCTTGGCTATGCTGACTGGACCATGCTGGATGCTGGAATAGAACTCAGGTTGGCTGCATGCAAGGCAGGTGCCCCTATCTGTTATGTTATCTCTCTGGCCCCTCTACTAGTCACGTTTGGCTTCTTTGTCACCTCATTCCACCCAATGGGCACAGGATAAACACTAGTTGTTAAATTCAAAATGGGGATTTCAGAGGCTGCCTTGTTTTCTTGAAAGGCTCTGGGTAGACGTTTTCCCATTTTGTCCCTACCCCCACCCCTACTGCATACAGAGGGAAAAGAACGACTTCTTTGTTCTTCTGGGGCAAAGAGATTCTTGCTCAGCCTGCCCCCTATAAAAGGCTTATCTTCCTTCTGGTAGAGACATTTTAATTCCTTCCTGTTTGCTGATCCCTATTCCCCAAGTCCTGTCCAGTGCAGGGCCCTCCCCAAGAACCAGGCACTATCGCCCATCTGCCACCAGCTACACTATCTTTACTGCCACAGCAGGTCGACTGCTGCTACTAAGACCTGGGCGTTGCTTCCAGTGACTCCTCCACAGAGAAGCCCTCCTTTCTCTCGAACACAGCATGCTCCTCCTTATCTACATGCAAAATTTGATTTTGCGACTTCTCTTCATTTCCCAAAGTCCATCCTTTCCCCAACTCTTTATGTAGAGAATGAGAATTATTTTATATATTATTTTCAATTTTAGATAATTATTTTAGATTTTTTTACATTAGTTGCCATTCATGGAAACCCCCAGGCTGTCAGAAACCCCTTGTGGAGAACTACTGATTTAGACTTAAGATATCAGGTCTGCTTATATTGACTGACCACTAGCAGGTGGGTGGTATCAGATAAAATACTCAGAAATACCTCTATTGATCTCCAGAAAAGAACCTCTGCCCTTTGAAAAATATTAAGACAATCATTTCAAAAGCTATCATTAAAAAACGTACAACAGGGGGCTGGAGAGATAGCACAGCGGGTAGGGCGTTTGCCTTGCACACGGCCGACCCGGGTTCAAATCCCAGCATCCCATATGGTCCCCTGAGCACGGCCAGGGGTAATTCCTGAGTGCAGAGCCAAGAGTAACCCCTGTGCATCGCCAGGTGTGACCCAAAAAGCAAAAAAAAAAACAAAAACCGTACAACAGGAGGCTCTAGTGATAGTGCAGGGGATAGGTCACTTGCCTTGCTTTTATAGCTAACCTAGTTCGATACCCAGCATCCTGTATGCTTGATTCCTAGATCCTCCCAGAGCCTGAGGAAACCTGAGCACTGGCAAGTGTAGCACCAAAGCAACAGCCACAATAATGCAACATAATAAAAAATAATTTCTGTACCCACAGTCTCTTGTGATGTACTTTCATTTTTCCCAATTTCATGGTTCTAGGAAGGGTGGAATTCTTTGGGGGTTTGTATTGGGCGAGAAATCTTGCCAAGGTGAATACTAAAAAGAGAATGATTTATGATAAAAGCTGAACTTTGTTGTTGTTTTTGGGTCACACCCAGCAGTGTCAGGGCTTACTCTTGGCTCTATATTCAGAGATCACTCCAGGATGGGTTGTATGCAAGGTGAACTTCGAAATCCCTATACTGTCTGTTTAATCTCAATATTTAAACTTTTGTTATACTCAGAAGTAGAAAAAATTAGCCGAAGATTATAGAGGTATCATCAGTCAATATGAATATATAAGCACAGGGGCAGGAAAGATAGTACAGTGAAAAAAGAGCTTGGATGTTATGTAATCAACCTGGGTTTGATACTCAGTACCACATATGGTCCCCTGAATTCTACCTGGAGTGATCTCTGAGTGCAGAATCCCTGGTTTTACCCAGTGAGTACCATTGGGTGTGAAGCAAAAACAAAAATAAAATTAAAAGACAGGGAAAGAGAGAGAGACAGAGAGATAGAGAGACAGAGAGAGACAGAGACAGAGAAACAGAGAGACAGAGACAGACAGAGACAGACAGAGAGAGAAGAGGGGAGAGAATACAAGCACAGCTCACAGCAGGATAGGGATTGTGATTGGGAGGTTTGGGAGTATGAGAAACTGCTTCCTCTTTGTAGCTGCCAGTCATGTGTCCAAATTTTTCTTTCAAAACCAGCGTGGATTTATTCAAAGTATTTTATCACATCTTGCTTTCTCTGCTTCTGAAAGTGATTTATCTACTATCGTTCCTTATTTCCAATTTGTTTTTTTGGTGAACAAGGTTGAAATTCTGGAAGATGAATAACTGTTTTTTTAAGTAATTAAAAAGCTCAGTGACTCTCTTAGAATGTTTGTTGGTAATACTAGAACTCAAGCCCATGTATCCTGATCCAAAGCACAATGTTCTGTTCATCTCACCAGGTAAAGGGTGGCAGCAATTGTCAAGTTCTATGGCATCTCAAAGCAACAGTATAGAGATACCATTTATTGATAACTTTGGAATTTGTCTTTCAGTGTCAAAAATATTATGATGTTGTCTTTTTTATAATGCTTGTTGCAAGTTAGTTAATAACAGCAACTATCTACTAAGAAAGCATTCTTTTACTAAGTTAATTGCCTTAACAAAACTTCCAAAGCCAGGTTTTTTCTTTCTTTTTTTTAAATAATTTTATTGAATCACCATGAGATAGTTATAAGCTTTCATGTCTGGGTTACAATCACACAATGATCAAACACCCATCCCTCCACCAGTGCACATTCCCCACCATCAATATCCTAGGTATGCCCCACTTCCCACCCCACCACCATCTCCATGGCAGATAATACTACACATAGTCTCTCTACTTTGGGGCATTATGGTTTGCTGGTTAAAGAAACTTTGGTACATCTACACAATGAAATATTATGCAGCTGTTAGGAGAGATGAAGTCATGAAATTTGCTTATAAATGGATAGACATGGAGAGTGTCATGCTAAGTGAAACGAATCAGAAAGAGAGGAACAGACATAGAAAGACTGCACTCATTTGTGGAGTATAAAATAACATAACATGAAGCTGACACCCAAGGACAGTAGATGAAGGGCCAGAAAGATTGCTCCGTAGCTGGAAGCCTGCCTCATAAGCGGAGGGGAGAAGGCAGCTGGAATAGAGAAGGGATATCCAATAAAATGATGACTGGAGGAATCACTTGGGATGAGATGTGTGCTGAAAGTAGATAATGGACCAAACATGATAACCTCTCAGTATCTGTACTGCCAGGTTTTTTCTTAAAAGAGAGCATGAATGCCTGAGGTTAGTGTGTAATGGATAGTGATGGACATAGCAATCTGGAATCTAAATAGGGAGTGATAGAAAAGTTTTTTCATGGTGCAGGGGGGAAATACCCATTTTACTGATGTATAATGAGAACAAATGTTTGGAACCTCCAACGATAATCTCTATGCACCTCTCAGTCTTTTGAGTTCCCCTTTTATGAAATAATCCATGTCTGAGTACTGTCTGCCCTCTTGCTTGATGATTGAGTACACATTTTTTTGGTTTGCTTTTGTTTTTTGGGGTCACACCCGGCGATGCACAGGGGTTACTCCTGGCTCTGCACTCAGGAATTACTCCTGGCAGTGCTCAGGGGACCCTACGGGATGCTGGGAATCCATCCTGGGTCAGCCACATGCAAGGCAAATGCCCTACCCACTGTGCTATCGCTCCAACCCTCACATTTTTATTTATTTTTATTGAATCTCCATGAGATACAATTACAAAACTTTCATGTTTTTATTTCAGTCATACAATGATCCCTCCACCAGTGCACATTCTCCACCACCAATGTCCCCAGTATCCCCCCTTCTTCCCAAGCCTCCCCTTGCCTTTATGGCAAACAATTACTCCTATATTCTCTCTCTTTGCAATATAGATAATACTGAGACGCTGTCATGTTTGCTCCTTTATCTACTTTCAGCACACATCTCCCATCCTGAATGATTTCTCCAATCGTCATTGACTTAGTGATTCATTCTCTATTCCAGCTGCCTTCTCCAACTATGGAGCAATACTCCTGGCCCTTGTGTCCTTGGGTGTCAATCTCATGTTGTGTTATTGTATACTCCACAAATGAGTGCAGTCTTTCTATGTCTGTCCCTCCCTTTCTGACTCATTTCACTTAGCATGATACTGTCCATGACAATCCACTTATAAGCAAATTTCATGACTTCATCTTTCCTAACAGCTGCATAGTATTCCATTGTGTGGATGTATCAAAGTTTATTTAACTAGTCGTCTGTTCTTGGGCACTTGGGTTGTTTCCAGATTCTGGCTATTGTGAAGAGTGCCACAATGAACATACAGGTGCAGATGTCATTTCTACTGTGCTTTTTTACACCGTTGGGATATATTGCTAGATGTGGCATTGCTGGGTCATATGGAAGCCCAATTTCAAGTTTTTGAAGGAATACCCATACTGCTTTCCGAAAGGGCTGGACCAGTCAGCATTCTCACCATCAATGAAAGAGAGTTCCTTTCTCCCCATGTTCATGCCAGTACTGGTTGTTCTTGTTCTTTTTGATGTGTTCCAGTCTCTGTGGTGTGAGATGCTATCTTATTGCTGTTTTGATTTGCATTTCCCTGATGACTAATTATCTAGATCATTTTTTCATGTGCCTATTGGCCATTTGAGGACACATTTTTTTTTTCTTTTTGGGTCACACCCGGCGATGCACAGGGGTTACTCTTGGCTCTTCGCTCAGGAATTACTACTGGCGGTGCTCAGGGGACCATATGGGATGCTGGGATTCGAACTCGGGTCGGCTGCGTGCAAGGCAAACGCCCTACCCTCTGTGCTATTGCTCCAGCCCCGAGGACACATTTTTATAACTAGCTCTCATGGACTGGCAAAATTTTGTGCATAATAAAGATAATCCCAGGAAAAGAAAAAAGAAGTAGTTTAAACCAGAGAGAACAGCTATAGTTGTCTAGACTATATCTCAGGCACCAAGGCCACCACCCAGAGGAGAGAGGAAAACAGAGTGACTTAATTGATCTTCATGAATTGTTGAATCACTATCAGAAATGCAACTTCAGCTTTGCTTTCTTTAGTGTTCTTAGAAAAACTTTTGGCAAGGGAAGAAACCAACGTTAGAGCACCAAGTAAGGGTCTGAGTACAAGGGTAGCTCCAGATGCAAGCTGTTGTTTGCAGAGGAAACATATTTTAGAAGTAAGCATCCCCTTGGACATCTGTTTGGGGGGGTCTTTGATAGTTGGAAAAATATCGGTGTAAGGGTGGAGAAGAGAAGGCTTTGCCTATAAAAACTGTGTTGGCCAAACATCTGCTGAGCACACTCTAGGCTCTGATCCCTGCAGGGGTGGAGATGAGGAGGTCCATAAACAAGCTCTAAAGCAGGTGGATCCCAAGCAACCCACATTGTCCCCTGTCCCTACCTACACTGCCCATGCTCTAAATGAGGATTAGGGGGTCACATGATCATGATAGCTGCTGCAATCAAGAGGGTGAGGTGCTCATCAGCTTACCCAGGCATGGTGCATATGACCTTGCTCGCTGATGAACTCGGTTATGAAGCACCATCACTCGAAGCTTCCTTTAGCTGAGGGAACAAATGTGGCTAGATTATCTGCCAGCAGAAAGACAGGGATGGGGGCAGGGTTTATTTGCAGACAGGTGTTTCTTGTAGATCTACTCAGCATTTCATTACCTCTGCCATCTGCCTGTAAAATCATTACTCATGCCAGCAAGAGTGTCTGGAGCTTTAACTTCACTTGTGTGACCAACCAGCATCTATTATTCTTTAGGAAATTCACTGTGTTACACCTGGCGCTCTTATCAGTAGATGAATGAGCAATTTGTATTTTCTAGAACTGAAAGGAAAACTAAATTCAGTCATTCTTTATATAAATAGAATTTCCCCCCAAAGCATATCTATACCCGTAGGCCTTACTTGTGGAATCATCAAGCACTCCTACAATTAGCCATCAGCACCAATGAGCAGAAGGGAAGCTGATGTGTGGCAGGCCCCTAGGACTGGCATTATACTCAGAGCTTCAGTAAATCTCACAGCACCACAAAATGCTGAATGACTCTAATCTGTGGATCTCAATCGTTTTTCTTATCAAATAGAATTGATACTCATACCTATTTCATTTTTTTGTAAACATTATTAGCTTAATAAATGTTAATAAATAAATATTAGCAGTTTTACTGTTGTATGTCCTTCTATCTTCCCTAAGTCATGTAGCACTGTACCACTGTTGCCCCATTGTTCATCGATTTGCTTGAGCAGGCACCAATAACGTCTCCATTGTGAGACTTTTTACTGTTTTTGGCATATCAAATGACTTTTTACTGTTTTTGGCATATCAAATATGCCATGGGTAGCTTGCCAGTCTCTGCCATGGGGGCAAGATACTCTGGATAGCTTGCCGGGCTCTTCAAGAGGGACGGAGGAATTGAACCCAGGTCGGCCGTGTGCAAGGCAAATGGTCCCTTCCCTCCACAGCCCCACACCATCCCTGTCCAGATATGTCCATTTTATCTGAGGCATTCTTCCTCTGGACCCTGGCCTACCTACTTGCTATGGCCATGGGCCTTTTGAATGTATTCCCATAGCATATCAGGCAATCGAATGACCAGTGTTAGTTTCATGATCCTGACCTGAAATCTTAGGGCCCTTCTCTTCCTTTGCTCTTAGGCCCTCCCCTAAGGATTATATAAAGAAAAATTCAAACACAAAGACTATTGGAGTGGTCTGTTCAAAGAGCACCTACATACCGATCACCAAGAGCAGGACTTTCTAACACTTTTAACATTCTCTGTAATTACCTGTGTGCACTCCTTTACCTGTGCATTATCACTTTTGATTCATTCACAGTAAGTTGTACATATACATGACCCTAAACCGGGCAATGTGCACTTGTATTATGAACAGGGCTTGCATATTTACAATTTTAAGGTAAAGTATTATATACAGAGAAGTGTCTAACTGGATCATTTACTGAACTTTGACAAACGTGGCTAACTGTATTGTGCAAGTCTATGTTGACATAGAACATTTCTATAACTTCAAAAAGTTTTCTCCCTCCCCTTCCTTACTAAGAATAGCACTGTTTAACCATTTTTTTCTTCCAAATTTTAGTTTTTCCTGCTTTGGGACTTCATGTTTAGGCAATCATACAAGTACTCTTTTGAGTCTGTTCTCTTTCAGTGAACATGGCTTCAAGATTTACCCATGTTGCAGCATGTATCAAGGGTCATTCTTTTTCATTGGTGAGTAGTATTCCACTGAAAGACTATACCACTGTTTATCTTTTTACCTGTTAATAGATACTGGGGTTGTTTTTTGCTTGGTATTATGAGTGGTTTAATATTTTTATGTTTGCTACAAGAATCATAAGTGGTTGGCAACAACTCTTATGCTTATCTCAGGTGTACTTTCATATCTAGATATGACATGTAATTAGCTAATTTTTATATTTTATATGTATTTATTATTTGAAACATTACTCTAGGGACAAAGTGAAATGGGTTAATACCTAGAGGTATACATGATGATCCAAAAGGAAGCAGAGTTTTTAAATGGGTTCTGCTGGAGAGGCCACACTTGTGATCTTACAATTTAAAAGCCCCCAAATCTCCCAGTGAGATGGTTAAAAACAGATTTAGGACCCTGAAACAGGATTTAAGGAACTTGCCTTGCATGAGGCTCAGAGGCACCACCTGAGTTTGAATTCCTGGCATCACATATTGTCCTCTGAACATGGGTAAGGATCACTGCTGAGCACAATGTCAGGAATAGCTGATGAAGACTGCCTGGCGTGGCCCAAACAGCCCTTCCCCTAACAACAACAATGACTACAACAAAATCCCACTCAATCAACCTAACAAACACATACATTTTGGAGCCCCTATCCCAAATCTCCCTTCCGTTCCCTTCTGTTCCCTTCCCTTTCTTCCCTTCCCTTCCTTTTCTTCTGCTCTGCTCTGCCCTTCCCTCCTCTCCTCCGCCTGCCCCAGCTTTGAATTCATTGTTCACTTGTGGTACTTTGCAGTGCCAGGGACCAAACCTGAACTTTCTGCATGTAAAGCATGTGCTCAGTGCATTGGTCTATCTCTCCATCTGCCTGAGCCAGTGCAAGGAGCAGACCTTGAGCTGAATTTGCATTACTACGCAGTTCTTAGGGGATGTTGATGCCACACATCTAGAGACCACAGTTTGAGAACAACTGGCCTGGCAACAATGTGTGCTGCAACTTAGAGAGTCTCATGAAATAGAATCTATAAAACAACATTGTGCAGGAAGAGGCAGCAGGACTTGATGACTATGGTATCAGGTCAAGACCTGATCAAAAATAAAAACATTAGCTCCACTTCTTAGTTCTTCATTCCAAACATGACATTTCTGAATTATTGGGAAGGTGAATTTCAATTAGGAACCACATGGTGAATATGCAAACTTTTTGAAATGGAGCTTTCTACACCTGGTGATGACTTCCTTGTGTTTTTAAAATAAACCCACTGTAAACATATAGCTTCTAGGGCCCTTGGAGCACCTCTCTTCGTGTTGGGGTATACTTGTTTTGCAAATGAAAGGCATCATAAATAACTATAGTTGACCCAAGAAACAGCGTCTTATTGCATAGCTATGTTCACTTTAGTCTTACATATTAACTACCTTTTTGTTCCATTGACAAAAAGTGATGCTTCAGTGATGCTTCTTATGGCTCATACAATAGAAGCATTCCCACTATTTCTTTGGTCCATTATAGGTAATCATTTATGTATTATGGTTCTTCTCTACAAGAGTGTCCTTTAAGCAAAGAAATATGCTTTCCAGTGGACCTGTGCTAGAATACTGAAGAGTTTGCATTCCAAAGAAGACCCTTCATTAACAAAGAACGTGGGCAAATAACTCATGCTCCTTCCCCTTAGTAGGAAAGTCTGGAATAGTGTTCCCAAAGTTACTCACTGGGTGCACAGCAAGATTAAGCTCCAGTTATGCACAGTGATAACCTAATCAGTGACACACCCCTTAAAAGGTCACCCTCCCTTCCTGTCCCCCTTCACACCTCTTCATGGGATTACATTACAAGTAAACAATTTGCATTTAAAGTATTGAGTTAGGAGCTACATTTGGGATCTCCTAAACTAAGACCTTTGTCTTTCTCCCAAGTAACAAGATAATACCTAATACAAATCTATTCTTTATCTCTTGATGCCATCAAATTTAATTATGAAAAGTTAATATTAATGAATATCAACATACCATTATCACCCTATCACTTTGACCTTCATTACTTGCCCCAAATGGCCATATAATTGCCAATTTTATCAGAAGCAATTAATATATTTTTCCCAAATAATATTTTCTCTTATGCCCTTTGTAGCACTGTAGCACTGTTGTCCTATTGTTCATCGACTTGCTCAAGTGGGCACCAGTAACGTTTTCATTGTGAGACTTGTTACTGTTTTTGGCATGTTGATATGCCACAGGTAGCTTGCCAGGATCTGCTGTGCAAGCAGGATACTCTTGGTAGCTTGCCAGGCTCTCCGAGAGGGATGGAGGAATCGAACCCAGGTCAGCCGTGTGCAAGGCAAACGCCCTACCTGCTGTACTATTGCTCCAGTCCATATGCCCTTTGTATACATTGAAATATTTCTTTGAATTCAAAATTAGTTCAAAACTTGCCCTCTTTCAAAGTCAAAGATAATTTTCCAGGATAACTGCTGGTAGAAGAGGAACAAATAGTAGCTGAAGCAATAGTGCAGTAGGTCAGGCATTTGACTTTCACAAATCTGACCTGGGTTCAACCCCTTGTAGCACACAAGGTCCTCTGAGCCCCGCCAGGAGTGATCCTTAAGCACAGAGCCAGGAATGAGTGATTCCTGAGCACCAATGGGTGTGACCAAAACACCAAAAATTGCCAGATAAAACTGGCAATTATATGACCATATATATATGTATATGCATACATATGTGTATATGTATAAACATATATATGTGTATATATATAATTACAGTGGGAACTATAGCATTAAAACTTTATACATAAGTCTTCTTGATATAAAAATGGACTATACAGACTACACAAATTGGTCATACTCCCTGTATAAAGGGTTTAAAAAGGTATAGGTTAATTATACCACAGACGTAGTTCATTATATTAAAACTTATGATACTATTTGAATTGAATATTTTCACATTCTGATATTGAGGCTTTCCAAATAACAGCTTTTTTCCCCCCTCTCAATGGAGAGTGTTCAGACCTGGGGCAAAGATCTATTGGAATGTAACTGTTTAGACATTTATTTCCTGTGATAGTTAAATGCTGCTCACATTTTCTTCTTGTGCTGTATTTATTTGTGTACATGTTTATCTCCATAACTACTTGTTCATGACAGAAATTGAATTGTTTACATCTTTATTTCATTAGAGCCAGGTACTGTTGTATGTAGTAGATGATCAATTAACTTGAGGGATATTGAGCAATTTTCTAAAGAATAAAACAAGACCTCAAGGTGCAGAGTGAAGGATAGCAATAACAACCCCAAAATCTATCCTTAAATTATTAGCCATTCCATCCTGAGCCTCCCACATATGAGAATGAATCTGCTAAGTGACCAGGTATTCGGGACCAGTGATGAAAAACTCCAGGCTTCAAAGAGTCGGGGATAGCAGCTACCCCCCATTTCCTTCTGGTTTCCTGGTAGTCACACTCAAGAACTGCCTCGGGGCACCATTTAAGCTCTTAACAGCTGTGATCAAGAGACTCACAAGTGAATGTTGGCAGAGAGCAGCAAGCCCTAGAAATGCCTCCAGATCCCAAATATTAAAATATTTTAAAATTCCAGGAGTGTGTGGCCACTTTTATGGCCATGTGACACCTCATCTATTCATGGCAATACAACATGAATTATTTAGTATCTGCCTAATGGGCTGGCTGAAGTGGTGGTGGAAAGATTCAAAGTAATGGTGATGAGAAGGTCCAACAGTGGTGGTTTTGGTGTTGAAATACTGAATTCAAACAATTATTGTGAACAACTTTATGAAAAATTAAAAGTATTTTAAAAATTAAAAAAAGCAATGTGAAGTTTATGCCCACTTCAATCAGCTTGATCAGTGGCTGAATAAATAGCAGTACTCCTACATTCACTGTATCATTGTCACTGTCACTGTCATCCCATTGCTCATCAATTCGCTCGATTAGAAAAAGTTAATTTCCTACATTAGAAAAAAAAAAGTACTAGCCATGAAATTAAAACCTTCTGGCTTTCTAATCTTCTGTCTGCTGTTACAGTTTTATGCCAACAGTTCACTTTCACTTCCTCATATGCTAAAAAAGAAAAAAAAGCAATAAAATTTGTCATCATCCAGTTTTCCCTGTATGCTGTAAAGATCATTTGGATATAGTTGTTAAAGGTTTTGTGACACTGGCCAAAGAGAGTTCTTTGAACATGTGACAGTGCCGTATTTTATTTTATTTTATTTTATTTTTTGCTTTTTGGGACACACCTGGCGATGCACAGGGGTTACTCCTGGCTCTGCACTTAGGAATCACTCCTGGCGGTGCTCAGGGGACCATATGGGATGTTGGGAATTGAAGCCGGGTCGACCGCGTGCAAGGCAAACACCCTACCCACTGTGCTATCGCTCCAGCCCCAGACAATGCCATATTTTAAATGAAGTATTTTTCAGACAATATTTTCATACATGGTCAATAGTTTCAGAAAAATTTTTATGTGTTCAAGTTTTTATCAAACAAAATAAGATAAATTTAAACTTATCTTTAATGGCTTGAAATTGAAAATCTCTACTCCTTTTAAACCAGGCTTTAGAGATTTTTATTCGCTTGCTTTCAATAACTCTTAAAGTACAATGGGACGTTCATGGTTTGTATATTGGCAACCCCATTTATGTCTTCAAAGGGACTCCCAGTACGAGGGCAAACCAAATCCAAAGAACATTTTCAGCAAACTGAAAGCAAAAGCACAGCTTTTGGGGGATTTATGTCTGGGAGAAAAGTTTCACAGACCCAAATAAAAGGTAGCAAAGGGGTTTCAGTGCAGTTTGTCTTTACCCTAACTACAGTTGACATAGGAGCTACTCACTGCTAAGACTGTAGGTGGGCTTTTCTATTGAAAAAAAAAAAGTCAGAGACATTAGAATATTTATTGCAGAGACTAAAATATCAGAGTATTCCCACAAGTAAATTCATAAACTAGGTGAGGGAAGGTCTCATTGTTGTTAGGACAAAATGGTTTATCCAGCGTTCACTTTAAAAAAAAAAACACATTCAGTTTAACTTGTTTTTTTTTTCTTTTTTTGTTTTGGGGAAAGGTAACACATAGGGAAGGGAGAACAGTCAAGGACATTTCTAGTGGATTAAGGTAATTTGCAGAAACACTTAGCATCCAATTCTGGACACTGGTGAAGACTCTGTGTTGGGGGGCCAGGATCAGGTGGCAGGGCAATGACTTGGTCTAGATCAGGCTCTGCGGGCATCCAAGGCGAGCTGGAGCCAAGGGGCTCATTAGTACCTGGCTCTGACTGCAGCCACCCCATGGCAAATACAGGCTATCAAAGCCCTGTCAGCACTCCTGAATGGGACAAAGAGAAGGCGCATTAATGATTAACTCTGCTAAAAGCTCTGGCTTTTGTATTCCCATGGTGCCTGGCCTATCTGGCTGCCATGTGACTGGCCTGGGCCATTTTCTCGCAGATTGGGGAAAGCTAGTGAGCAAACACAGGTGGTTCCGAGTCGGCCCCGCTGTCAGGGACAACCGCGGACAGCACCAGCAATGCCTGGAGAAATGAGCTGCTCTGTTTGCCTCCAGTTCTGCTTCCTGGTACTCTTACTAAGTTGAATGTCATTTTGCGCGCATTTTCAACGATTCACAAGCAGTATGATGAAATGGGGGAAAGCCCCCAGGCAAACACGGGCAAGGGAGATCCATCTATCACCTTCCCAGAACCCCAAAGTAATGCTTAGGTATCAACACATAGACCAGGGTAAACTAATGAAAATCTCTCAGGTCTTTAACTGCTGGCAGGATCGTATTTAAACTTCTCAGAGGGACTGATGCTAGTTATCCGGACCAAACAAGCAAGCCACAGCAATGACGTCACGAGCCTGCCAGTGTGAGTCCTGCTGAGAACCCTCCTGTGGACTCCAGAATGACCTGGCTCGGAAGCTGGCCTTGGTTGCCTCTTGAACCCACTGGAAAGGTAGAGTAGACAAGGGGGACTTTTCTTTTCTTTCTTTCTCTTTAATGAAGCACTGTTAGATACAATTACAATTACAGACTCACAAACTTTCATGATTCAGTTTCAGTCATACAGTGATCGAATACACAGGTGACTTTCTTGGTCTTGGTCTAGCGTCAAGGTCCCTCTGTGCCATTATTTGTTTAAATGCATTTCTTCCATTTCCTACATCAGATAGACTTTCTTTTTCCTGATCAAATATTTATATGTGTATATGATTGCATGCTGCTTTGCGTCTTTCAATCACACCAGCACTCATAAAGTACAGTTTATCAGTATGAGGCAATAAAGGTGCTTTGAGTCAACACACAAAAAAACAAATGAACAGAAAATGAAATAAAGTTATAAAAAGAAAATGGTATAAATGTCTACAAAGAGTCTATCAGTTTGAAGATATTTAAGCAATTAGCTATAATAGGAAAGACATTTTATCCAAACTAAAATGATAGCCAAGGTTTGATATTGAAATAAAACTTTCGGCTAGATTGCCAATTAAAGAAAGCACACACACACAAACACACACTTCTTCTCTCTCTGTCCATCTTTCTGTCTGTCTGTCTCTTTCTCATACACACACACACAAACACACAAGCACAAAAAATCACGCAAATGCACTCACTCACTCACACACACACACACACATAAAAATATGTAAATTCTTTTAATTAACACACCCCTAAATAGTGAATGGGTAAGAGAGGAAGTCTCAAATACAAATAAAATTGAATTGAATATAAGTAAAAAAAAACCACTTTATTGAGTAAAGCAGAGATAAGAAGAAAATTTATAGTATCTAGTGCACATGTTAGAGAAGGTTAAAGTTTCAAATCAGTAATATAAGCATTTTAAGAACCTAAAGAAAGAAGATAAAATAAGTCCAAAATCTAGAAGAAATTAAAATAGATAAGAAATCTAGTAACTTTAAAATAATAAAACATAGAATTCTTTCTTAGTAGAGATAGATAAAACTGATGAAACTCTATCAAGACTGAACCTTTCAAAAAAAATAGGACAGAGATTACTAGTACAACAGCAATGAAAGTAGAAAGTCATCACCACAGTCTATGCAAACAGCAAGGGAATAATGAGAAATACAATATACAATTTTACATAAATATAAAATTTGTGTGCCTGCACGGAAGAGCCTGGCAAGCTCCCCTGTGGCGTATTCGATATGCCAAAACCAGTAACAATAACAGGTCTCATTTCCATGGCCCTGAAAAAAGCCTCCAATCGTTGGGAAAAATGAGTAAGGAGAGGCTGCTAAAATTTCAGGACTGGGATGCACGGAGACGTTACTGGCGCCCGCTCCAGTAAATCGATGAACAACAGGATGATAGTGATACAGTGATAAAGTTTGCATAAGTCTAACAACTCAAACAAAATTTCTTAGAAAACACAATCTACCTGTTAATTTTCATGTCACAAGAGTTTGAAAAAAATAGATTAGGATAGAATGTCATTCCCTGGATTGTCCTTTTCATTCAATAAAACCCTTTGAGGATGAAAAATTATAATTTTAAAATGTAGACAATAAAATCACCATTTGTATAGACCGAAAAGAATATTTTTAGTTATCAGGTTGGCTAGCAAAAAATAGAATATACCAAAATATAAAGAATTAGTGATGACTTACTGTATATCTATTCAATTACACATAATCTATACTCCTCCCTTTTAGATATAGAAATGAGGGACTTCAACTATTAAGGTATTCGAGAGACAGTTTCTCTTTAATATGCTTTGGAATATTGCAAATCATGATAATGTTAGGCTTCCCTTAGGCCCTGCCACAAACAAAGAAATTAAAACAAAGAAAAAATGAAACAAAACAACAAGGCAGGATTTCAAGAAATGGAAGGTGTTTTTTTTTGTTATTATTGTTTTTTTGCTGCATACTTTCCAAACCATTAATAATGTACACATTTTTAGATTCTTGCCCTGGCACAGTGCTACTTACTCTCTGAAGCCCACCTTCCTGAGAACTTCACAGCTTATTCTGTGGCAATCACTTTGCATTCTTATTGGGAAAAAGCATTTTTCTAATAATCAAACCTGTGCTAGTATGATATAACTGGCCTCTGTATGGCAGGGTGGGGGTCCTTTTTTGTTTGTTACTAGTGCTTTGCTGTCACAGGAGTACTTGGGCTCTCTTTTGATCCACAAAGCTTTGAGTTCCCATGGGGATCCTACTCCCATTGTGAAAGTGCAAGGTGGAGAGTGATATGATGTTAATCAATACACCCTGTGATAAATGTTTATCTTGAGCAGAAAGCAAATAAAGCAGGTTCAGCAGCCCTTTATTGCCTGCAGTGTGCTCAGATCCATCAAACAGCAGCTGGAGTTCTTTTTCAAGTCACATGTCATAAAAGTTTCACGACTTTTAATTTTATTTTTACTGAAAGAGTTCTGAGGACAGTGCAAAAAATGATGGTTGACTGTGCTGGGGATACTGTATGTGGTGTCAGGGATTCTAATCAGGGTCAATGAGGTGCAAGACAAGTGCCTCCTGCCTTTCCGCCAAACACCTTCAATGTTTTTTTCAAGCAGGACTTGTCCTCGTGTTATGTTGGAAGAAACCTGTTATATACAGTGGGATCCTGTTGCCTGGATCCAACAGGGTCGAGGTGAAGCTCCATGGAGCTAGATTCATACTCTTTCAAGATGCTTTATATTCTCTCTAAAGGTTTAATTACCCAAGGCACATCTGCTTTCACAGTTCTGGCATAAGGAAAAGTTCCTACTATGCGAGAGATCTGAACAGAGCCACCTCCTTCTGGAGGCAGGAAGATGTTGACTACAGTACTTGGCCTGAGAATCACACTGTAGAGACAATGAAGAGTGAAAGAGATTCAAGTAGAGAACTATCAAGCTCAGATTTAGACTTCAGCTGCTCATTTGACTTGTACCCTTTCTCTGGAAATTAGCCCCTGAGATAGAGATAAAGTTCAGGGTTATTATGAAGTGCCCTTTCTTAGTGTTATTATGTGCTTGTTATATTGTTTGTTAGTTATCACTATATTTTGATATCCTCGACCATCTGTCGAGAATCTGACCCAGGGCTGTTGTGAATGAAGAGAAATGCTTTTGCTACTACCGCCATCATCCCCCATCCATAGTAAAAACTATTAGGAGTACTCCACAGCTTGGAAGCTGACCTCACACACTAGGTGAAGAAGCAGCTCTGATAGAGAAGGGATCACCAAGCAAAGGGTGCTAGGTGGGCCCACTAGGGATGGGAGATACAGGCTGAAATAGACTATAGACCAAACATGATGCCTACTTAATACCTCTGTAGCAAACCACAACACCCCAAAAAAGAGAGCAAGCAAATGGGAATGCCCTGCCACGGAGGCAGGGTGGGGTGAAGGGGACAGGGTGGGGGTGGTGGGAGGGATGCTGGGACCATTGGTGGTGGAAAATGGGCACTGGTGGAAGGATGGGTACTTGATCATTGTATGACTGATATGTAAGCATGAAAACCTGTGAGTCTGTAACTTTGTCTCATGGTGATTCACTAATAAAATTAAAATATAAAAATAAAAAAAATTCTGGTCACCTCTCCTTCTCATTCTGCTAGAATAGGAGAGTAGACTGGAGCTTTCAGAACTCAAAAACTCTTTTCTCCCTTGGTACATCATATAAGGCCAAGCAAGGGACTGAGTTTCCAAACCACCACTAGCACCACCCTGGGTCAGGAAGTGATAAAAGCTGGTGGCATCCATTTTTGAGCTTACCATGTCTTTTCTGAAAATATTCTGGGATTCTACCATCTTAATTTCCTATACCTCTTGGACTAGGGAAATTAAAATCAGCTAACAAAGTTCAGTTCTGTGGCATAACTCTACTTTGTATCCAGGACAAACACCCACTCACTGGGGAATTTTCCTGGTAATATCCTCAGATGGGCAGGCAAGAGGATGATGCAGACCAGAAGAGTATGTGAGTTTCCAGAAGATTCAGGAAAGCTTCAGGTAGCCTTTTCGTGACAGCCGGGAAGAATGCTGAGAGCTCTCTCTCTGCATGGGGAAAAGTCTGGTCTTTAGGCCTCATGTGGGTAAGTCACAGACGTGGGCTTTCAGTTGAGGAAATGACCTGCCTCTGAAACAATCAAAATATGCATTATAGAATATGGATCTGCTAAAAGGATCTGATGTTACCACAAATTGACTTCACATGTTCCAAAATACCTTATTTAAACAGTAAAATTAGAACTTAATTCAGATTTCATTCTTGCACTGGAGTAAACAAATAATGGCAAAAGTAAATTCCATCTGATTAAAGCAATAAAGACACAATAAAGAAAATAACATATAATACAGACATAAATAAAGAAACATGGAATATTATTGGCTATACGAAAAGATAAAATCACACAATTTTCTGCTACCCAGATAAAATGAGAGAGTATCATACTGAGTAAATTCAGGAGAGGAACTGATAGAGAATGATCTCTCTCATATATAGAATATAAAGAAAAATAATAGCACTGTAGCACTGTCATCCCTTTGTTCATCAATTTGCTCGAGTGGGCACCAGTAATATCTCCATTGTGAGACTTGTTGTTACTGCTTTTTGGCATATAGAATACGCCATGGATAGCTTGCCAGGCTCTGTCACATGGGCGGGATACTCTTGGTAGCTTGCCAGGCTCTCTGAGAGGGGCGGAGGAATCAAACCCGGGTCTGTCACTTGCAAGGCAAATGCCCTACCCACTGTGCTATTGCTCCAGTCCAAAGAAAAATAATAAGCAAATACAAATTGCCGAAAAGTAAAAGCAACAGAGAACAGGTCTTCAGAAGGTGCTTCTCCCCGTGGGAGGACAGAGGGGGCACTGGACAGTAGTGGAGGGAGTGGAGGGTGTGGTGCTGGAATGTTTCGTGCATGAAACTCTATCATTAACAGTATTGTAAATCACAGTGACTAAAATAAAATGACATTAAAAAAATAAAGAAACAAGAATAATCCTAATTGGAATAAGCCATTTTGACAACTTTAGAATTAACTGTAAATGCTTCTGACAGTCTATTTCTATTCCCTTTATTTAATTATTCCTTATAGGGAATACCAAGTAAAGGGTGTTTGGAAGACCCACTCGGGTTAGGAGATGCGTGCCGAATGTGGACTATAGATTAAACACAATGGCCATCCAATGCCTCTATTGCAAACTACAACACCCAAAAGGAAAGAGAGAACAAAATGGAATGCCCTGCCACAGAGGAGGGGTGGAGTGGAGGGCATGGGGTATGGGTGGTGGAAGGGATACTGGGATCATTGGTGGTAGAGAATGGTCACTAGTGGAGGGATGGGCACTTGATCATTGTATGACTGAAAAAAAAGCACGAAAGCTTCTAAGTATGTAACTGTACCTCATGGTGATTCACAAATAAAAAAATATTTAATTATCCCTTATACAAAGTAATGCATTAGCAAGATTCTTGTTTACTCATGTAAAAGTTTATACTTCCCAGTTTTCCCTATGGCTAGGTATATCCAGCCTATGGCCAAACTAAAAGCAGAAATTTTGTATGGCTTCTTTGTGGATATTTCTACATATATCTATATGTATGTGTATCTCTGCTACTTATAGTCAAATCAAGGCCTAAGTAATACAAATACATAAAACCAACTTGGCATTTTGAGTAATGATTTTTTAAAATTTATTTATTAGTGATTCACAGTGAGGGTACAGTTACAGATTTATACATTTTTGTGCTCATATTTCCCTCATACAAAGTTGGAGAACCCATCCCTTCACAGTGCCCATTCTCCACCACAAATAAACCCAGCATCCCTCCCACCCCCCAATCCCATCTCCCCCCACCCCACCCTGCCACTGTGGCAGAGTATTCCGTTTCGTTCTCTCTCTCTCTGATTAGGTGTTGTGGTTTGCAATAAAGGTGTTGAGTGGCCATTGTGTTCAGTCTCTAGTCTACATTCAACAATCATCACCCTTCCCCAGCGTGGCCTCCAACCACATTTTACTTGGTGTTCCCTTCTCTATCTGAGTTGCCCTTACCCCAGAATATGAGGCCAGCTTCCAAGCCATAGAGTCAACCTCCTGGTACTTATTTTTACTATTCTTAGGTGTTAATCTCCTACTCTGTTATTCTATATTCCACAGATGAGTGCAATATTTCTATGTCTGTCTCTCTCTTTCTGACTCATTTCACTTAGCATGATACTTTCCATGTTGATCCACTTATATGAAAATTTCATGACCTCATTTTTTCTCACAGCTGCATAGTATTCCATTGTATAGATGTACAAAAGTTTCTTCAACCAGTCATCTGTTCTTGGGCACTCGGGTTTTTTCCAGATTCTGGCTATTGTAAATAGCACTATGATCAACATATGAGTGCAGATGTTATTTCGACTATACTTTTTTGCTTCTCTGGGATATATTCCCAGCAGTGGTATTGTTGGGTCAAATGGGAGCTCAATTTCTAATTTTTTGAGAATCGTTCATATTGTTTTCCAAAAGGGCTGAACCAGTCGGCATTCCCACCAGCAGTGTAGAAGGGTCCCTTTCTCCCCACATCCTCTCCAACAGCAGTTGCTTTTGTTCTTTTGCATGTGTGCCAGTCTCTATGATGTGAGGTGGTATCTCATGGTTGTTTTGATATGCATCTCCCTGATGATTAGTGATGTAGAGAACTTTTTCATGTGCCTTTTGGCCATTCGTATTTCTTCCTTGGGAAAGTTTCTGTTCATTTCTTCACCCCATTTTCTGATGGGGTTGGATGTTAACTTCTTGTAAAGTTCCACCAGTGCTTTATATACCCTTGATATCAACCCCTTATCTGATGGGTATTGGGTGAATATCCTTTCCCATTCCGTAGATTGTCTTTGTATTCTGTTCACTGTATCTTTTGCGGTGCAGAAGCTTTTTAGTTTAATGTAGTCCCATTTGTTTATCTCTATTTCCACTTGGTTGGTCAGTTGCATGTCATCTTTGAAGTTACCTTTATCTTCAATATCGTGGAGGGTTTTGCTGACCTTGTCTTCAATGTACTTTATGGTTTGTGGTCTGATGTTGAGGTCTTTAATCCATTTTGATCTTGACTTTTGTGTATGGTGTCAAGTCGAGGTCTAAGTCCATTCTTTTGCATGTGGTTGTCCAGTTGTGCCAGCACCATTTGTTTTTTGGGTTTTTTTTGCTTTTCGGGTCACACCCGGCCGTGCACAGGGGTTCCTCCTGGCTCTACACTCAGGAGTTACTCCTGGCGGTGCTGGGGAACCCTATGGGATGCTGGGAATCGAACCCGGGTCGGACGCTTGCAAGGCAAACACCCTCCCCGCTGTGCTATCGCTCCAGCCCCTCCAGCACCATTTTTTAAAGAGGCTTTCCTTGCTCCACTTCACATCCCTTGTGTAGGGATATTCCACCCTGTTCCATTGGTCTGCAGCTCTGCCTTTGTTCCAGTACCATGCTGTTTTAATTGTTACCGCTTTGTAGTAAAGTTTGAAGTTGGGGAGGGTGATGGCTTCCATCATCTTTTTCCCAAGAATTGTTTTAGCTATCCGTGGGCATTTGTTGTTCCATATGAATTTCAGGATTGCTTGATCCATTTCTTTGAAGAATGTCTTGGGTATCCTTATAGGGATCGCGTTGAATCTGTATAATGCTTTGGGGAGTATTGCCATTTTGACAATATTAATTCTCCCTATCCATGAACAGGGTATATGTTTCCATTTCCTCATGTCCTTTCTTATTTCATGGAGTAGCGTTTTATAGTTTTTTTTTGTAGAGGTCTTTTACTTCCTTGGTTAAGCTGATTCCAAGGTACTTGATTTTCTGGGGCACGATTGTGAACGGGATTGCTTTTTTCATGTCCTTTTCCTCTGCCTCATTGTTTGTATATAGGAAGGCCATGAATTTTTGGGTATTGATATTGTAGTCTGCAACTTTACTGTATAAGTCTATTGTTTCTAAGACTTTCTTAGTAGAGGCTTTAGGCTTCTATATACTATATACTAGATAGAGTATCATATCATCTGCGAATAGTGAGAGTTTGATTTCTTCCTTTCCTATCTGGATGCCCATAATCTATTTTTCTTGTCTAACATCTATCACAATTACTTCCAGTATGATATTGAAGAGAAGTGGTGAGAGTGGGCATCCTTGTTTCGTGCCTGGTCTTAGAGGAAAGGCCCTTAGTTTTTCCCCATTGAGGATAATGCTTGCTGTAGGCTTGTGGTAGATGGCTTCAACTATCTTGAGGAAAGTTCCTCCAAAACCCATTTTGGTGAGGGTTTTCATCATGAATGGATGCTGGATCTTGTCAAATGCTTTCTCTGCATCTATTGATATGATCATATGGTTTTTATCTTTACTTTTGTTGATATGATGGATTGTTGATTGATTTCCGAATGTTAAACCATCCTTGAATCCCTGGGATGAATCCCACTTGGTCATGGTGTATGATCTTTTTGATAATTTGTTGGATCCTATTTGCTAATATTTTGTTGAGGATATTCGCATCGGTGTTCATCAGGGATATTGGTCTATAATTTTCTTTCTCAGTGGTGTCTTTGTTTGTTTTTGGTATTAGGGAGATGTGTGCTTCATAGAAACTGTTTGGGAGAGTTCCTATTTTTTCAATTTCCTGGAAAAGCTTGAGGAGAACTGGCAACAGGTCTTCTTTAAATGTTTGGAAGAATTTGCCAGTGAATCCATCTGGACCTGGGCTTTTGTTTTGGGGAGATTTTTGATTACAATTTCAATTTCCTTGATATTCATGGGTCTATTCAGGTATTCCAATTCTTCTTTGTTCAGTCTTGGGAGATTGTAGGAATCAAGGAATTCATCTGTTTCTTTTAGGTTCTCTTGTTTCATGGCATACAGGCTTTCAAAGTAGTCTCTGATTATCTTTTGAATTTTGTTGGTTTCTCTTGTGATGTCCCCCTTCTCATTCCTGATTCACTTTATTAGGGTTCTCTCTCTCTATTTCTTTGTGAGTCTTGCTAGTGGTTTGTCAATCTTGTTTATTTTCTCAAAGAACCAGCTTTTTGTTTCATTGACCTTTCGGATTGTTTTCAGGGTTTCCATGTCGTTAATTTCTGCTCTAAGTTTTATTATTTCTTTCCTTCAGTCTGGTTTGGGTTCCTTTTTCTGGTCCTTTTCTAAGGCCTTGAGCTGTGAAGTCAAACTATCTATGTAGGCCCTTTCTTCCTTCCTAAGGAATGCTTGCAGAGCTATAAATTTTCTTCTTAACACTGCTTTCGCTGCGTCCCATTGGTTTTGATAGCTTGTGTCTTCGTTCTCATTTGTTTCGAGGTATCTCTTGATTTCTTCCTTGATTTCCTTCCTGACCCACTTATTTTTCAACATTGAGCTGTTTAATTTCCAGGTGTTTGTTTTGATTCTCTGCACATGTGTGTGATTAGCTTCTATCTTCAGTGCATCATGGTCTGAGAAGATAGTTGATACAATTTCTATTTTTCTGATTTTATTGAGGTATGTTTTGTGACCCAGTACGTGGTCTATTTTGGAGAATATTCCATGTGCACTGGAAAAGAATGTGTATTCTTTCTTTGGGGGTGTAAAGCCCTGTATATGTCTATTAGGCCTCTCTCTTCTATTTGTTCCTTCAGAGTCCGTGTTTCCTTGCTGAGTTTTGTTCTTGTAGATCTATCCAGAGGTGATAGGGCAGTGTTGAAGTCTCCGACTACTATTATGCTGTTAGCGATATCCTCCTTAAAGTCTGTTAGGAGTTGTTTTAAGTATTTAGCCGGTCTCTCATTAGGTGCGTATGCGTTTAAGAGTGGGATTTCTTCCTGTTGCATATATTCCTTGATAAATAAGAAGTGACCTTCGTTGTCCCTCCTAATTTTTTTCAACCTGAAATCTATGAGGTTTGATACTAGTATTGCCACCCCAGCTTTATGGAGGTAGTTGTTTGCTTGCAGGATTTTTTTTCACCCTTTGACTTTGAGTTTGTGTTTGCCCTGACTTTTCAGGTGTGTTTCTTGTATGCAGCAGAATGTTGGTTTTGGTTTCCGAATCCATTTTGCCACTCTATGTCTCTTAATTGGTGCATTTAGGTCATTGACATTGAGAGAGATTATTGTCATGGGGTTTTGTGTCATCTTTCTCTGGGGTTTGTTGTTCTTGTGGGGTTCTTCTTTGACTTACAATAGCCCCTTTAGTCCTTCTTTTAAGTTTGGTTTTGAGTCTATGAAGTTCCTGAGCTGTTGTTTATCTGAAAAATAGTGTATGTTTCCTTCGAGTTTGAGTGAGAGTTTTGCTGGATAAAGTATTCTTTGTGAGGCGTTCATTTCGTTGAGTTTTTTCACTATGTCCCACCATTGTCTTCGGGCTTGGAGAGTTTCCTCTGATAGGTCTGCTGTAAATCTGAGGGGTGCTCCTTTGTATGTGATTTCCTTCTTTGACCTTGCTGCTTGCAGAATTGTGTCTCTATCCACCGCATCAGTCATTCTGACTATAATATGCCTTGGAGTCTTTTTATTCGGGTCTCTTTTTGCTGGTACTCTTCGGACTCCTTGGATCTGGATGCCTGCCTTCTCCAACTCTGGGAATTTCTTGGCAATTATGTCTTTGACTGTGTTTTTTTTGGGATTACTTCCCTGTGCTTCTGGTACTCCAATGATTCTTATGTTCCTCTTGAACTCATTCCCAAGGACTCTGATTCTCTCTATAGCCATTATGAGGTCTTTTGCCATTATTTGTTGTTGTCTGTAAGCTTTCTGCAGCTCATCTTCAAGGTCTCTGATTCTGTCTTCGGCTGTAGTAATTCTACTGTTGAGGGCACCTACTGAGATTTTTAATTCCTCTAGCAACTCCTTTATTTGTGTGACTTCTGTTCATAGCTTTGTGACATCTGTTTGTAGCTTTGAAATTTCTGATCTCATTTCTTCTTGCATTTTCTAGGTTGACCATTCCAAAGCATCGTTCATCTCCTCCCTTAAGTTATTGGATGTCTGTTTCATGGTTGCTTTGAGTACATCGACTGTCTTCAAGATTTCTTCTCTGAATTCTTTTTCTGAGAGGTCCAGTATGTGGGTGGACCCTTTGGAGATTTCTGGAATCTTTTCTTCATCTTCTCTTCGTGGAGGGGATTTTCGCTGTTTCTTCATATTTTTTGAAAGTCTAGAGTTCTAGCCTTCTGGTTGTCTATCCCTATGCCCTCTTTCTGTGTGTGTGTGGGATTTCTGTTAGTGCTAAGTTGATGTTGGAGGCTTTGTTCCAAATCCAGAATACTTCCTTATTCTCAGGCTCTCCTCTTGGTTTATGTGGGGCCTTTAGTGATGACTTAAGGCTATGCTGTTTTTACAAGGAGTTTGTGGAGATTCTATTGTCCACTGACAGCTTTTGTGAATTTCAACTCAGGGCCAGCAACACCGGGGGGCCGGAAGGAGGAGGTGCCGCCAGCACACCTTCTCTAGATGGAACCCTGGCGATACTGAGCAGCAACTAACACGGCTCCAGGATTCGGGACTGGGACACATCCGAGCCGCGCAGCCGCTAACGTGACCGCGCGACCTTTTCTAAAACCTGAAAACATACAATCTTTGAATGAAAACTAATTATCAAATGCCTCCTTATTAGGGTTATCTTGTTTGGGGATATAACTCCCACAACAATAGTGAGTTTTGTGTTGAAATATGGAACGTAATCAAGGTGAAGAGAAAATAAAGTGAAATTCATCAGTTATACAGTTGGGGTGGGGGCGGGGGGTATACCGGGGATTTTGGTAGTGGAATATGGGCACTGGTGAAGGGATGGTGTTTGAATACGGTATAACTGAGACATAAACCTGAGAACTCTGTAACTTTCCACATGGTGATAAAATTAAAAAAAAAAATAAAAATTAAAAAAACTTATCTGAAGAAAAAAAATAAATAGAGCAGCAGGGATTGAAATGTCCATCCACAGAAAAAAGAAAAGAAAAATTAAAACTGCAGCCACATAAGGGGCAGCTGCTCTGGCAAGTGGCCACGCCCCTTTTGAGGCCACGCCCCAGAACTACAGGCCACGCCCCCAGTAATCTCTTGGGGGACAGGGCAGGGTAGGGGGGTGGGAGAGTGCCCCTCGGGCCAGTAGGCGGAGTCCCCATCCTCTTTGTCAGTACCTGATTGGGAGTTTGGGCATTACAGAGGAGCGGAGCGGCCCGTTCACACAGCGCAGGGAGTTCGGGGTTTTCTAGGGGAGCCCCTGCAGCCCAGGAACCAATGGGAGAGTGCCCCTCAGGTCGGTAGGCGGAGTCCCAATTCTGAGTAATGATTTTTGTGTTTGTCTATTTTGGGCCATGAGAAAGGCATATTTCAAGCATACATAGGACGGACATACACATATTGTTGAAAGAGAGGGTGGTAATTCCTTATTCATTCAAATGATCCATTCCTTCCTTCACATTTTATGTCTATATGAAGTATTTTTTATATGCTTATTCTCCAAGTTGAAAACAGCAATATATCAAGGTTATAAGCTTACTTAATTTGAATAAATGACACTATGAACAAAGTATGTCTCTGCAGTGTGTGGAAAACATATTAGTATTAGTCTAAAAGGGGTCATTAACATTACATTTTCCATCTGGAGCCCATAAAGGATCTGTTCTCCAAGATATAAAGTGCCAAGGTCATGCTAAAACATCACATTTACACTGTATAAGAAGGTCTTTTGGTATTTGAAATTAGGAGTTACTTGTCTTAATATTTCTGAAAAGACATAATACTGCCTCCTTGTCTTCCATTTACACAAAGGCAATGACATAGTTGCATCTAGGATACAAGTGAATGTTTTCAAATGGGTTGCAGAAGCCTAAATGCCATTTGAAAAGTATTTGAAATGTAGACAGTTATAATTTATCTCCATAATCTTATTAGTGACATGCTAATTAGTTCTCTGCTTTTTGAAAGTCAAGAGTCATAGTGAAACAAGAGAAGATTACTACATGTGATGATGCTACACTGTTGATTATGATGATACTCATTTACTGATGGTTAAAAAGTATTCTAGGAGGGGCATAGGGAGATGTTACAGTGGCAAAAGATGCCTGCTTTGCAAGCATGAGGCTGAGTTCAATTGCTATTACCGACCATATGTGCTGAGTATGATGGCCTGGCAGCCCTACTGTTTGGTACTCCTGGTGCCACACTCGGGAGTAGCACAGCCTGTTATATTCAAGCACTGCAACTAAAGTGTGTGACTTGCTAGTGAGGACTGAACATATGGGGATGTGCTAGCATCACAACCAAATGTGGGAGAACCATAATCAACCTGTGCGTGAACCCCATCATCACAACAACTTGAGCCAAGGGAAGGAGAAAGTAAACCCATCCTGATAAAAGAAAAATGTGAAGAATCATGGAGATAGCTCAGGGATCAAGGCACATGCCTTTCCCCCAGTGGTACTCTGCATAATCCTGGGGCTCCCCAGAGTAACACTGGTGGTCCCCAGCACTGTTCAACCTGCATGGTGCTTCTTCTCTGGGCCTTAGCAGTGAATTTTCCAGTTGGATTTACCAGTTTCATCACTAGGAGTGGCTCATGGGTTTCCTAAGTACTGCTTAGAGCCCTCCTTCCCCCAGTATGAAAAACAAACCCTTAGGGTTTAAGACAATTTGCAAATGTGGAAGCACCCTGGAATCATCTGGTCCTCTAAGTCCACAATGTGTGACCGTTGAACAATAAGCTCGGAGTAGTACCCCACAATAAGCACTGAGTTTGGCCCCCAAACTACACCTACCATCACCACCACTCCGCCTTCTCTTCCTCCTCCTACTATTTCTTACGGACATAAAAGCAGATGATATGGAGGTGAGGGTTAGTATTCTGTCCACATCTCAGAGAGAACCAGAACGCCCAGGAATTTTATATGCCTGCGATGTCCCAGAGCCAGTCACTAAGTGTGTGGAAGAACAAACCTCTTTCTTGTTGGGAAAAATCAGAGGTAACTTATACCTCAAAGATATCCTGAGGGATAAGGATGGAATTGTCTTCTATGAACTTTCCTAAGATCTCAGTCTTGCTGTTTTCTTTCTCTTTCTGGTCAGGTCCCTCAATTGTCTTAAGCCTTCATTTGAGAGCATTTCTTGAATAATTGATTCATTCTGTCAGGGCCTATTTCTGCAAACATGATTTAAGTTCTGTGATGCTTGTCAAGTTATCTCTCTCTTGGATTCTTCCTACCAAACTCTAGGCAAGAAGTGTCCTCATTTCATAGGGTTATTGTGAGGTTTGAAAAACAGTATGTGTTCAATTGGAGAGATAGCACAGTGGATAGGGATTCTGCATATGATCTCTGGCACTGCATGTGGTTCCTGAGCACAGCCAGGAGTGGTCCCTGAGCACAGATCTGAGCAAGCCCTGAGAACTTTCAGATGTAGCCTTCAAACAAACTTTTTTGGTATGTAGTAGTAATTAGCCAATGTCTGGAATGCATTTGAAGTGCAGTCAGTGTTTTCCAAGAGAGCTGCTCATGGAGAGAGGTGAGTCAACTTTATTCATCTCTGGGTTACTCTCTTTGCTTTTCCCATTACTAGTTTAATACACACACCAAAGCAAATACAAAGACACACATGCACATATACATATCAGCTAGTGAAGTCTGTTTAGCTGGGTTCTGTTCATGTCCTTCACTGGGTTAGAAATTTCTACCTGATGTGACCAGTTTGTTGGGAGAGTTCGGTTTTAACATTGAAAATATTGTAGGGTGGGGATGATGGGAAGGAAGCTGGGGGCACTGGTGCTGGGAAATGTGCACTGGTGGAGGGATGGGTGTTGAGATACTGTATTACTGAGATCCAACCACGAATGGCTTTGTAAGGCTTATCTCAGGGTGATTCAATAAAATATATAATCACAGTTTATCTCACTGTGTTTCAATAAAATTAAATAAATAATAAAAAGAAATAAAAGACCATGAAAACCTTTGATTACTGGAATGTGAAAAGACATAGATTTTCTTTTTTAAAAGTAGTTTCAGGATTTTTTTCTTAATTTATTTAATTTTTAGTGAATCACTGTGAGGGTACAGTTACAGATTTATACATTTTTGTACTCATGTTTCCCTCATACAAAGTTGGAAAACCCATCCCTTCACCAGTGCCCATTCTCCGACACAAATTAACCCAGTATCCCTCCCACCTCCCTAATCCCATCTCCCCCCACCCCACCCTGCCACTGTGGCAGGGTATTCCCTTTTGTTCTCTCTCTCTAATTAGGTGTTGTGGTTTGCAATAAAGGTGTTGAGTGGCCATTGTGCTCAGTCTCTAGTCTACATTCAGCACACATCACCCTTCCCCTGCGTGGCCTCCAACCACATTTTACTTGGTGTTCCCTTCTCTATCTGAGCTGCCCACTCCCCAGAATGTGAGGCCAGCTTCCAAGCCATGGAGTCAACCTCCTGGTACTTATTTCTATTATTCTTGGGTGTTAGTATCCTACTCTGTTATTCTATATTCCACAGATGAGTGCAATCTTTCTATGTCTGTCTCTCTCTTTCTGACTAATTTCACTTAGCATGATACTTTCCATGCTGATCTATTTATATGCAAAATTCATGACCTCATTTTTTCTAACAGCTGCATAGTATTCCATTGTATAGAAGTACCAAGTTTCTTCAACCAGTCATCTGTTCTAGGGCACTCGGGTTTTTTCCAGATCCTGGCTATTGTAAATAGTGCTGCGATGAACATATAAGTGCAGATGTCATTTTGACTATACTTTTTTGCTTCTAAAAAGACATAGATTTTCTTAAAGAAGTAGCCTCCCCAAAGTCTTCAAAAGGGAGAACAGTTCTCTCCACTTCTTGTTGTTAGTCCTCTGAGACCAATGTAGTAACTTATTGAAGTGTCAGAAAAGAAACCTGTCTTAAGCCACTAAGTTTGTGGTATTTTGTTGTAGCAGAAATTAAAAATGAATATAGACCAATTTCAGTATCTGCTAAAAGTTACATATAGTTCCTGAAAAGAAAAATTCTGCATTTAACTCTTGTAATTTTCAGACAATTTGCTCCAGACAAAGCCATATCAAAGAGAGCTGTTTGTTTGCCTATTTGATCTTTAGGTTTGTTTGTTTGTTCTTTTATGTTTTACTTTTCTCTAAATTCCCCTTTTAAAACATCAATTGAGGGCCACAACCCTCAAGAGTGGTGCTGTGTCAGGAGAGTTTTGAGATACTGGACCCTGAGTGTCTGTCCATCAGTGCTCCCTCTGCCTGGCAGGTTGGAGAGCTGAGAGTACGCATGTGCTTGGGGATAGTGCTCGGTCTCATATATGCTGACATGCGTCCTTCCACTTTGGCTACATCTCTGGTTTCAAGTGCACCAGGTTTTAGAAATTCAAAACCATTAAAATGACTCAGCTTTGTTATCCATTTTGTTATTCCACTATTGAGCACTTCACATTTGGCTAATTTGAATTGAATAGGCCAAAGAGATTTTGAGAACTTAATACCCAAAAATGCAATATTTCAATGATTAAAATATGTATGACTTGTATATTCTGGATATTAATCTCTTATCAGATGGGTATTGGGTAAATATTCTTTCCCATTCTGTGGGCTCTGTCTGTATTTTGGTCACTGTTTCTTTTGAAGTGCAGAAGGCTCTCAGTTTGATGTAGTCCTATTTATTTATGTTTGCTTCCACTTACTTGGTCAGTGATGTTTCATCCTTAAAGATGCTTTTAGCTTCAATGTAGCCCAAACATGAAAACTTGTAACTATCTCACAGTGATTCAATAAAATTTTAAAAAGGAAAAAAATATGTATGACTTTGGAAACAGTATTTCAATAATTAAAAACATCTGTAACTTTAGAAATAAGATTTTTAAGTACTTGCTGCAATAAAATGTTCTTTTAAATTATTATTTCACTGGTTTCTTTCTCATTTTACAGCTAGAAAATTTGTGCATGGTTCAGGTTTAGTCATCACTGGAGAGCTTAGTCGTCCCATCATCTGGCTTCAGCCTCCCCATCACTACTCTCTCAGTTTACCTAAGCTCTTTCAAAGCAGGGAGCTATGGTTTTTGTTTGTTTTGTTTGGGTTTGGGTTTGAAGCCACACTCCGTGGGGTGCTCAGGATTTACTCCTGGCTTTGTGCTCAGGGATCACTCCTGGTAGGAACTAGTGAAATAAATGGGGTGCTGGGGATCAAACCTGGGTTGACTGTGTGCAAGGCAAGTGCCCTGCCCACTATACTATCATCTTGACTCCTGGAGAGCTATATTTTTTGTTGTTGTTTTATTTTTTTGAGATCCGTATTTTTGGGATTCCAGTTCATAAGTTTCCAGTATAAGTTTTATTATTTCCTTATTCCTTCCCACTTTGAGATTCTTCTTGTTAGTCATTTTCCAGTTTCTTAAGTTGTGCAGCTGTTACTTATGTGGGCCCTTTCTTCCTTTCTGGTTAATCTTGCATAGCAAAGAACTTTCCTCTTAACACCGCTATATCTCACAAATTCTGGTAGGTAGTGATCTCATTGTCATTTGTTTCCCTGAATCTTTTAATTTCCTTTATGATTTTCTCTCTGACCTACTGGTTGTACACTAATGAGATATTTAATTTACAGATTTGAGGTTCTTTGTTTGAGTTGTTTCTCCATTGCTGTTTGTGGTTAACCTTTACTTTCAGTGTGTCATGGTCTGAGAAGATAGTTGATATGATCTATAAGCTTTTGACTTTGTCGAGGTATGTTTTGTGTGCCAGTCTGTGGTCTATTTTGGAGAATGTCTCAAGTTCATTGGGGAAAAATGCATAGGGCCTTTTGAGGAAAACAAAAGGCCTCTCTCCCATTCTTCTAACCCTCTCTTGTCCATTTCTTCCCGTAAATTAAATATTTTCTTGCTGAGCTTTAGTTGATCTTCAACTAAAGCAGTATTGAAATCTCTAATTACTATTATGTTGCTATCACTATTACCACTTGTTTTAAGTATTTTTCTGGTCTCTCACTAGGTGCATATACAATTTGGAGTGTGAGTTCTTCCTGATGTACACATTAAGAAATGACCTTCACTGTCTCATAACCGTCAAGTCAATATCACCTGATATTAGTATGGCCTGAAGTCAATAACACCTGATATTAGTATGGCCATCCCTGCCTTTTTGAGGAGGTTGTTTGCTTGAAGAATTGTCTTCCAACCTTTGACTTTGTGTTTGCTCTGACCATTCAACTGTGTTTCTTGCAGGCATCAGATTGTTGAGTTCAATTTTCGAATCCATCCTGCCACTCTATGCACTCATAATTGGTGCATTTACCCCACTGGCATTGAGAGAGATTATTGTTATGGGTTTTGTTGTTATGGGATTTTGTGCCTTCTTTCTTCGGGAATTTGGGGTGTTAGTGGGGCTTGTCTTAAACTAGGTTAGTTTTTGTAACAATGGTTTTGAGTCTAGATTGTTCATGAGTTGTTTATTTGTGAAGTTGTGTATTGTTCCTTCAAATCTGAATGAGAGTCTGGCTGGGTAAAATTTTCTTGGTTAGTTGCTCATTTCATTGAGTTTTTTTCCCCCATTACATCCCACCATTGTCTCTGGACCAGGAGTGTTTCATTTGATAAGTCTACTGTAAATCTTAAGGATGATACTTTGCATGTAATTTCTCTCTTTGATCTTGCTGTTTCAGTATTCTGTCTCTCTATGGTTTTCATCAATTTGATTATGATGTGTCTTGGAGTATTTTTTATTTGGATCTATTTTAGCTGGCACCCTGAGCCTGGGTGCATGCACTATTCAGCACTGGGAATTTTTCTGCAACGATGGCTTTGACTGTTGCTTCTTTATCGGAGTTGTCTTAATTATAACCTGCTGAATCTTATGTTGTTCCTCTCCAATTCATTCTAAAGTTCTCTTGACATCTGTTGGTTTGTTTTGAAACTTTTTACTATTTTCTGTTGTTATCTGGAAGTGTTCTACATCTCACCTTGGAGCTCACTGACTCTGTCCTCAGCAGCTGTTTCCCTGATGCTAAGAACTTTTAGTGCGTTTTTTACCTCACCTACCAAGTGTTCCAGATCTGTCATTTCTGATTATAGTTCCCTCACTTTCTGCTTGTGTTTGATTGGTAGTCCTTTCCATTGTTTCTTTGAGCTCTTTACATAACCTCAACAATTCCTCTCTAACTCCCTTACCAGAGAGGTAATTTAGCCTGTTGTTATTTGTCGAGCCTTCTGGATTTGCATCTTCAATCACTAAGCCTTAAGGGATTCTGTGTTGCTTTAGTATTGTGACCTTGCAGTCTGGAGTTTTTTTCTTGAGTGTTTTTTTTGTGGTCAGATACCTACAATTAGGATGTCCTTGTATGTTTATGGTGAGTTATGGAAAGATGAATAAATGCTTGATTGTGGAGTATTAGAGAAGCTGAATACTGACCTGGGGGGCAAAATGGCCATCCTGAGTAAAAACAGGAACCCCTCAACCCAACGTTGGTGAAATTTCTCTGGACAGCTATATTCTTGATGGAAAATCAGTCACAGAGAACATGTGAAAAGCCCATGCTACATTAGTCTTGAAGCACGTAGCTTCTGGTCATGTACTACAGATAACAAAGCAAGTTTTGATGAGCACTGTGAACTACATCACAGTCTGTGCAATTCAGGGTGTAGCTACAGAATATGGCCAAGGGATATTTCATTATCTCTTATCTAGTTTCCTTAACTTGCAAATATGGAGACAGATTTTTTTTTTCAGTTCAGAATTTCAAGTTTCCAAAACAGGTTTTGTTTCCTAAAACAAAACAAGCAAGCACTGAACATTACAGACTTATAAAAATGTAAAAATTGGAGTTCCCAATGGTTTATTATTCAGACAGTGGCTGAAAAAGCAAAGGATGAGATTCTGTCTGTGGTAGTTAAGCAGATCGTTGATTCAGGAGGAAGTTGAGAAGTCTTTTTTTTAAATTTAATTAATTTATTTTTTAATTAGTGAGTCACAGTGAGGGTAGTTACAGATTCACACATTTTCATGCTTGTTTTTCCCTCATGCAATGTTCGAGAGCCCATCCCTCCACCAGTGTCCATTCTCCACCACCAATGAACCCAGTGTCCCTCCCACCTTGAATAAAACCTTAAGGTATTGGTGTATGAGCAAAAGCTCAGAGAAGTAAAACATGAAACTCAAATAAAAATATCCTATAAATATATTCTGCAACTGAGAGAACTGCTATTGAAATTAATTCACAAAATCAAAAAATGAAAGTTAATTTACAAAGAAATGCAAACATATGAACCCAAGTAGGTGTTCTTTTAAGTCTAGTGTATAAAATGCTGACTTATCCTTTGTGTTGTCCTTCTACAAAACATGGTCCTCCTCTCTGCAATGACTTCAGAGAATGTGATCCAACTACATTCTTGTCACATTTTAATTTTGTCTGCATATGTCTTTACTCATTTCTCTCATGTTTTTCAAACAGTTGTCTCTGACTTATCTGATTAGACTTTTAAACAAGTGAAACGACTCATCATGTTGGGTCATTTGAAGAAGTATCATATTGTCTTGGCTAAATTTCATACTCAGAGCTTGTTTAGATCAAGTCTGACCTCATTTGAATAGAGAGTAGACTTTTCAGATAATTAATTGATTGAAAGAAACTATTTCTTTCTTTTTCAAAAGAAAAATTGAAACACTCATACTAGTGCAAAAATTCCCTGTTTTACTTAACAACAGAAAGTTTATTATACCATGAAATGAAATATATAAAATGAGTCAAGGTCAAGCATCTCACACAGTACACTAAATCCCCATAGGCTATGGTCGTCATTCCTGGTCCTAGGCTTCATCTAGCCTAGAAGACTACTTACTGCTCTCCTTACTTTATATATATATATATATATATATATATATATATATATTTGCTTTTTGGGTCAGCTGGCGATGCTTAGGGGTTACTCCTGGCTCTGCACTCAGGAGTTACTCCTGGTGGTGCTCAGAGGACCATATGGGATGCTGGGAATCGAACCTGGATAGCCGCGTGCAAGGCAAACGCCCTACATGCTTTGCTATCACTCCAGCCCCCGATTTCTTCTATATTTTAATTAAATTAAAATCATTTTTAAAAGATGAACCTAACTTCCTTGTAAATTACTTAGAACTCTCACAAATGCTAACTCTATTGCTAACATTTATAAGAAAATGAGAATATTCCAAAAAGAGTTTGCTGTAATTTTTACAGTAATTGTGCATATGTGTGCATAAAAATCTAAAAATATATACCAAAATTTAAGTAGTTGTAATTTCTGAGAGATGGAATTATTTTTATATTTAAGAGATTTTTCTTTATGATTTTCAGGTTATTAATTATTTTATACACCTAAGTCTTTTCTAAACATCATACCAAAAATGATGTTTTATTTTGTAACATATATGGTACTTTTGAGTCAGTTGATGAGGCAACAATAATTTTTCAAGGACTTTCTAGCAGGAAGTATTCACAGTATCCATTGCTTATACGTTAAACCCTACGCATTTTCACCAAGGCATACCATTTTTACAACTCACAAAATCTTCCCCAGATGGTTAGGCCCTTGTCTCCTTAGAGCTCTCCAATCATGTGGTACCTAGGAGCAGGTCTAGACAAATTCAGAGTGAGAAAACACAGATTATTATTTATAGAATTTTCCGTGCCCATGATGATCTGTGTGCCAGTGATAATGCATTAAGAATGTATTCCCTATAATGGAATGGGAGTGAGGGAAGCAGAGTAGGAAGGGAAAAAAGCCAAACTGGGGTGAGATCTTAGAGTCATGCAGAAGGTAACATTGATCTGATCCTGTCAGAACTCTGGAGTGTCATGTGCCCTAATAAAGAGCACACCTCAAGGCAAAGTGACTGTGCTTTACTACTGCCAATAGTTGAACATGTGGGTAGATGGGGGAAGTGGATGAGGAGACAGTGAAAGCTTTCTGTACTCAGGAGTAAAACCCAGAAGGAGAGCCTTGTGGTCATTTATCTTGGAAATGAACTCATGAATCCTTTTCAATTGCACATACCATATGTTACACATACTGTATTTTTTTTTTTTTTGCTTTTTGGGTCACACCCGGTGATGCACAGGAGTTACTCCTGACTCTGCACTCAGAAACTACTCCTGGTAGTGCTCAGGGGACCATATAGGATGCTGGGAATCGAACCCGGGTTGACCACGTGCAAGGCAAACGCCCTACCCGCTGTGCTGTTGCTCCAGCCCCTATTACACATAATGTTTTTAAGTTTGTGTGTGCAACCATGTCAGTTCTGGGGGATTAAAATCAATTCAGACGTCTTAAGCCTCTTGTATCCTTACCTTGATTGTAAACAGCAATGAAGGGTAAAAAACAATACTAATTGTGTTCAAATAAGACAGTATTATTTTCTCATCTTGGCCAATCATTTTCCTTGTTATTGTGCTATACCATAGACTGGAGAGAGGTACACCAGAGCCCCTTGCACAGAGTAACACCAGTAAATTTAAGCTGCAAGTCACACTTCTTGATAGACATGCTTTGTTGCCAATACTTCTGAGGTCAGTTGTCAAATCAAAGGACATGATAGGTATCATAAACTAGTAATGTTTGCCAGGTGAGATTTCAGAGGACTTAAGGGTCTGATTGATTAGTGATGTCTGACAGGAGTCAAGAAACAGGAAGGCTGGGCCTTTGAGCCAAGTTGATTCCATCCTTGTTTTGCTCTATGGTCTCCTTGGAGAAAATTTACCTCATGGTCAACTTCTTTAACTCAATTTTGCATTTAAGAAGACATTTTCTTTCCGTCTTTAATTTTTGAAAAGAAAGAAACCCCTCTTATCCCTCTTTCTCTCTCCCTCCCCTGTTTTATCTCTCTTTGGCGCTTATAGGTTTTTATTCTATAAACACTTTGCAGTCTTTGTGACATGGATTCATTCAGGACATGTTTACAGTACTTAATGACATCTCCCTGAGAAATAATGAGAATGCCTTTAAAGGTTGTCATCTTCCCGTACGTGCATAGGAACGGCTCGCCAGGCTTGTGAGATGAGAGCCCAGGGTCTGGCAGGGGGAAAATTGACTTAATTTCTTTTCACCACATGAAATGGAGTGTCTGGGTGATCTGACCTAAATGCATGGCCTAAAAACCAATTAATTCTGAATTGTGAATTTGTGAGCATATCAAGCTGTGTATGGAATTCCCGATTAGGCAGACAACACATACCTGGCTTATTTGCAAAATGTGGAGATTTTTCCACATAAATATACCTAACAGTCCATTATTAAGTGCTGCTTCAGTCATGTGCAGGTCACCCTCAAGGTCTGCAGCAGCTCCTTGTATACTCTTCCCACGAACGTGAGCCTTGCCTGAGCCTTTGGACCACAGCAGCCGTGACCTTATCTCTAGCCAAACACCAACCTCTCTTGGTTGTTTAATGATGCCATAAGAGCATGTCTTTAGGTAGCTGGTTTCAACATAGAACATGTGTTTCTTCCTTAGGTTGATTTTGAAGTTGGAAGAGCATCACTGTTAGTCAGTTACCCGGTCAGTCAGGCAAGGAGTCTTTGCCATCATGTCTGCAATTTTAAGTCAGAGAAACAGCTCAGCTTTCCTATTGATTTCTGAACTTCCCACTCATCCAACTTTTTTCATATATTTCCCCCCTGTTATTTACCCAATAATTCACCCAGTATCTACCTAGTGTTCACTTAATGTTCAGAGGCCACTGTGAACCTGGTCCTAACTGGTTTTAAAGAAACAAAATATAATCATGGAAACTGCTTAAGCTCCAAGTAAGAAAAAAATTGCAAGAGAATAAAAATAACCAAAGTACAGGGTAAAGTTGGGTGATTAGTAAGAGATATAACTAAAACAATTAAAACACAAAGTGGTCATCTAGTGGTGTGTGTATAGCACGCATGATGTTTGTATATACAGTATAGGAGTGTGTGGAAGGTAAGTGTTATATGAGGTATTTATGTGTACAGTGTAATGTTTGTGTAGGTTGATGGTGATGGTATTAGTATGGATGATGTATGATATATGCTTCCCTATGATACCTTGATTTTGATTTGTAAAACCATAAAAAGTCACATATGTATTATCTATCAAACTACACCCAATTTATACAAGTACTTTGATTTACATATAACAACCATTCTTTGCAAATCCCTAGAAAAAGAATGAAAATTCAGAGTACTAGAAGTTGAAGCTAATACATTTTCATATATTTTAAACATCAAAACCTCACCCTTATTTTTTAGAACAAGCAAGCAAAATCATTGACAGGTCAAATTTCATTACACAGACATTCCATGTGAACTTTTTCCTTGGAGTCAGTATCATCTATATTAAGACAGGAACTAGAAGCAGACTGTGTGAGGAAGGGAATGGAAATTATATGAAACTTCTAAATCCCTCTCTGTCTCCACAAAACCATGGCCAAAGTGCTTCCTGTATATGCGTGTGTGAGGGGAAGGAAGGGAGGGACACTCCCTAGAAGTGCTCAGAGGACTGTAGGGTCACTCCCAGCTGCACTAGGCCTAGCAGATTTGTGATTCAATGCCAGGGCAGAACTGCTCAGTCCAGGAGGTGGCAGGAGACTATGTGGTAAACGATTGAATAAGTCTGAATGCTATGCTTTTTTCTCCTTCCCCCAGAGCACTTATTGCTTTTTCTCATCAGCTCACAAAGGAGAGGATAATTAATTGTATCTCTGTTCATGGGCTTATTTTTGGGGAATAGTTAAGTTCTTGATGTTTTGATTGAGATGCTGTAAAAATGGAAAAAAGAAAAATGAAGAGCAAGCAGTCAGTGCATAAGTATGAGGCATGACTATAGGTTATGGATCTGTTTTGTTTACTGTTGTTATCAAACACCAAGCATCCTCATGTGGAACAGAAAGACTCCAGTGTTTTGGCTTGACTTGACAAAAGGTGAATTCACCTGGCTCTCCTCAAATTAAGCTTTCTAAAGGTCAACTGGACTCTCACTTCTCTTGTGCAAGGAAAATGCTTTTCTTTGGGAAACGTGAAAGTGGGAAAGGGGTTGATTTTCTGGTTTCAGCATCACTGACCCCTCCCTGCCTCCTCCTTGCTGAATTGCTTTTCAGAGGGAAAACCATTTTAGAGTTTGCCATGAAGACTCACCTAATAACTTCCTAACTCAAAAGATTAAAGACATTTATGAACAATGTACAAAAAGAGAAGTCTTACATACATCAGAGTCCTAATGTTTGTATAGCTTAACCAAACAGAGAATAATGCTTGAAAGACAAAGAATGACACAGATATTTCTTCTTTTCTAAAACTAGCTAAATTACTCAAAAATATTGCATGCTCTGTTGTTTTTAAATGCTTTCATCTCCTTCTGATTTACAGCAGTTCTCTCTTTGGAAATGGTTCTCTCCTTAGCCAGATAAGGCAGATATATCCCTGTAAGCAGTTCCAGAAACTGAGACTCATCCATCAACTGCACTCACTTGGAAAGAAGTGTTCATCTTTATTCTCTGCGACAGAGTCAGCTGCTCTGTTTTGTTATAAATGCTTGATTATATGCAATAACTAAAGAATGAAGTGGGGGAGCAAGCAATAGGAGTGGTGGAAGGATTTGATTGAAGATGACCAGGATATGAATTCAGAGAAAAATGAAATAAGTTATTTTATATAATTATGTCTTTGGCTAGCTGTGACATCTTCCGATATAATTTTAAAATTAGTTATGGTAGTAAAATTCCTGGGTTTCTTTTCTTTTCATTTTAAAAATAAAACTCACCAGCTAAGAGGTGAATGCACTAAAAATAAACTAGAAAACTCATATAGCATTATATTTACTTAGTAATTGTGACTTTGTTTTCACTTACTATGATTCACATCACAAATATTTCTATGAAATTTTCTACTCTATTCCTTATAGCTTAAATTTTCTTGAACAAATCAATGTATTACTTCATCAAAAAAGAAAAGAGGGGGCTGGGACTATGGCTCAAGTTGTAGAGCACATGGCTACAATGTGCAATGTTCTAAGGTCAATCCAAAGTGCCATATGACTTTCCAAGCACCATCGAGTGACCTCTACTAAAATTAAAAAATTAAAATATTGCTATGTGATGCTCTGTGGTAACTTCAGGAGAGAAAAATGTTTAAATAGGCTCTTATCTCTTGAGAAATAAAATATTTTAGAGTTTTTGCTATTTTCTTATAAATTCAGCAAATCTCCTATGTTACTTAATATATAATTTTGATTATGTTATAAACTAGAAACATAATGAAACATCATGTAGATAAATTATGTAGATTTCTGGTTAAGAATTAAAGCAGAGGGGTTGGAGTGATAGCACAGCAGGTATGGCGTTTGCCTTGCACGAGGCCGACCCAGGTTCAATTCCCAACATCCCATATGTTTTCCTGAGCACCGCCAGGGGTAATTCCTGAGTGCAGAGCCAGGAATGACCCCTGTGCATCGCCGCGTGTGACCCCCCCCCCAAAAAAAAAGAATCAAAGCAGAAAGCATTACTCTATTATAAGATGGTATTTATTATCTAAAGTAAAATACTGAAGGATATTTTCAGCATTGTAAGAGAAAGTAGTTGTCATCATCTATTTGAAACAGTCGTTAAAAGTACTTTTCAAGTGAGTTTTTTAAAATTTATTTATTTTATTGAATCACCCTGTGGAAAGTTACAAAGCTTTTAGGCTTATGTCTCAGTTATACAATGCTTGAACACCCGTCCCTTCACCAGTGCACATATTCCACCACCAACACCCCCAGTATACATCCCACCCCCTTCAACCCCCACCCTTGACTGCATAGCTGATAAATTTCACTTCACTTTCTCTTTGCCTTGATTACATTCCATATTTCAACACAAAACTCACTATTGTTGTTGGAGTTTTCTGAAAGGAGATTCCAAAGGGAAGTGATTTCTTGGCATTACAAAAGGTTGGGACATAAAATACTTAACCTTGGTCACGTGGACCAACCTCAACAGCCACAGTGAAAATATCATATGTCCAGTTATGATTATAAGATGCTCTCTATGAGTATCTCTTCACAGTTGGGGGACCTCAAAATTGTCTGTTTTCTATTCATATTAGATATAAAAATATCACAGAAATTTTCCAATGCTTCAGGAAGCAGCAATAGGACTAAGGATGAAACAAGAGCACTCACCTAGTAGTTTGAAAATCGGGTTGTTCAGTGGTTGGATGAATCTTATCTTTGCAGGTGAACAAAAATGGGAGGTCTTTCCCAAAGGGTTTAACTTCAGGGTCATGGGGCAATCTGACAGTACACTTTCTAGCAGCAATTTACCTCAAGGAATCCAAACAGATGCAAAATGTATCTCAGAGGCAAACCCTGCTGTAGTTTCATTTCTTCATTCGTTTCTACAGAGGAAGGTTGAGATTGTGTGAATGACTTTGTACTTAGTCCTCTGGTGACTCTTTCATGTGTATGTGCTATATGAGAAGGATGTTCTTTTTTTTTTTTTTTTTTTTTTTTTGCTTTTTGGGTCACACCTGGCGATGCACAGGGGTTACTCCTGGCTCTGCACTCAGGAATTACTCCTGGCGGTGCTCGGGGGACCATATGGGATGCTGGGAATCGAACCCGGGTCGGGGCCGCGTGCAAGGCAAACGCCCTACCCGCTGTGCTATTGCTCCAGAAGGATGTTCTTAAGACATAATTATATCTGTCTCTCCATGATTGAGCCACTTATTATAGAAATACCTTTCTTAAAAGGCAAAAGACTGGGGGCTGGAGCGATAGCACAGAGGATAGCGTGTTTGCCTTGCATGCGGCCAACCCGGGTCCGATCCCAGCATCCCATATGGTCCCCCAAGCACTGCCAGGAGTAATTCCTGAGTTCATGAGCCATAAGTAACCCCTGTGCATCGCTGGGTATGACCCATAAAGGAAAAAAAAAAGGCAAAAGGCTGTTTAGAAGGGCTTTTAAGACGAAATTTTCTTCTCTTTTCATGAATCTGCTTGAGTCCACGGAAGTACTTAAGTTCAGAACTTCATTGATGTAAAAACTTCATTGATATACTGGTGTGGAAATTCCAAAACATTCAGTGATTCCTTCAAGATCATGACATTTTTGTGATTGGAATAAACAAATATTTATTGGTAGCTGAAAGATTTTAACTTTCATTATAAAGCTAATGAGATGTTGGATATTCTCATAGTTTTTGATCTTGGAGACTTCACATTCTTAAAAGTTACTGAAGACCTCAAAGAATTTTTTTAAATTGAGTTTTATTTATTTATTTATTTGATGAAACACTGTGGGGCACAGTTACAGTCTTACAAACTTTTATGCTTACATTTCAGTCATAAAATGATCAAGTACTCATCCCTTAACACGTGCCCATTCTCCACCACCAATAATCCCGATATCCCTCCCACCACTCCCACCCCACCCCACCTCTGTGGCAGGGCATTCCGTTTTTGCTGTCTCTCCTTATGGGTGTTGTGGTTTGCAATAGAGGTATTAAATTGCTATCATTCAGTTTGTAGCCTACTTTCAGCATGCATCTCCCCTCCTGAACGGGCCCTCCAAGCACCAAATAATTGGTGTTCCCTTCTCTATCTGAGCTTCCTTTTCCCCCTGCATGTAAGGCTAGCTTACAAGCCGTGGGGCAATCCTCCTCCCTCGTATTTACCTCTACTATTCTTGGGTATAAGTCCCCCATTGACCACCAACTGGGAGCTCTTTGGCACTATTGCAGCAACGTGGGAAGATGCCATCATTGACAACATCAACAAGGAATACGACCCACTGGTTTGTATTCATGACTGCGTGAGGAATGTCTAGAGTGGGAAAGTCACAAACAGATGCCTGTCTTTGGAAACTCTCAAGCTCATTTGCCAAGGTGGTTAGGCCTCAAGCAATCACAAGCTAACGGCTGAGCTCAAAAAGCTCTGCAGAGAAGCAATAAAGGAAGACCTCAAAAAGAGAAGAGCAGCAGTGTTGGCCGATGCGGCAGAAGCCAGGAAAAGTGTTCACAATGCTTGCCTATTCTTCGCCAACCACAAGACCAAGATGACTGCCCTCTGATGTCCTGATGGATCTATCATATCTTCCAGAAGAGCAATGGAAAGGATTATTCATGACTTCTACTCGGATCTCTTCAATAGCCACATCCACCTGCCCCCATACAAAATTCCGCAGGTTGGATATGTTGTTCCCAACATCCTCCCTTTCGAAATCTGACAAATCATTTCATCGGTAAAGATGTGCACAGCACTCGGTCCAGACAAAGTCAGACCCAAATACCTGAAGAATCTGCCACCAGTACTCCTCAATACACTGTCTCAGCTCTTCACATGCTATCTGTCCGAATGCAAGTTTCCATCCCAGTGGAAAACTAGCAGGACCGTTTTGTTGTACAAGAAAGGAGACATCCACAACATCAGCAACTATCGCCCAATATGCCTGTTGTCTGTCATCTACAAGTTATTCACTCAAGTCGTCCTGAATAGAACAGGCAGAACACAGACAAAGGACAACCATGTGAGCAAGCTGGGTTCCGAAAAGTATTCAGCACAATCGACCATATCCACACAGTGACCAAACTCATTGAAGTTTCGCAAGAGTTCAAGATGCCGCTCTGTCTAACATTCATCGACTTAAAGAAGGCCTTCGATTCTGTTGAGACTGAGGCGGTCATTGAAGCCCTAGCCAAACAGGGTGTTCAAACTCAGTATATCAAAATACTTCGTGAGCTGTATTGTGGATTCACCACCAGGATCTCACCATTCTACAAGGAAGTAATCATTGACGTAAAGAGAGGGGTTCAGCAGGGTGATACCATTTTACCGAAACTCTTCAGTGCCACCCTCGAGAACGCCATGTGATGATTGGGTTAGGAAAGAATGGGAGTCGGCAACTACACCACCTCTGCTTTGCTGATGACATCGTTCTAATAACACCAAACATTAGCCAAGCAGCACAAATGCTGGCCGACTTCGACTTCGAGTGTGGAAAGGTCGGATTGCAGGTGAATCTCAGCAAAACAATGTTCATGAAAAACAAACTAGTCCCTGACGTTCCATTTGCTCTCAATGGAATGAACATCTCTGAATGCAGCAGCTATGTCTACCTGGGTCGAGAACTCAACATGAAGAACAACTTGGCGCCAGAACTATGCAGGAGGAAGAGAGCAGTGTGGAACACCTCAAGAGCGTCAAAGAAGTTGGTAAGAGGATGAAGAACCTCCAGTTCCAGGTACATCTTTTTCACTCTACCATTCTTCCTGTACTAACATACACCTCAGAGACCTGGGCCCTATGAAAACAGGAGTAGAATGTTATTCAGGTATCCCAAAGAGGAATCAAAAGAGCAATGCTTGGAATATCACATTTCACTCAAGTGAGAGAAGAAATCCAGAGTTCTGACCTCCTTCGATGATCAAGAATCAAGGATGCTGTCTCGTTTGCCAAGGCGTTGAAAATCAGATGGGCTGGACACGTAATGCTGTTTAGAAACGACCACTGGACTAGAGCTGTTACTGACTAGATTCACAGAACGTCAAAAGACTGCATGGCCGCCCACCTACGAGATGGTCAGAGTTCTTCATCAAAACCCTGAATGAATGGTTTGAGGCTCTTCGTGTTCCTGGAGTGAGCAGATACCATTGGGCTATACTAGCACATGACAGGGATGAATGGAGACATTACTGGCACCCACTCGAGCAAATCGAAGATCAACAGAATGACAAGTGATAAGTGACAAGTCTCCCATTCAGTTTCTTTATATTTCACAAATGAGCGCAATATTTCTATGTCTGTCCCTCTCTTTCTGACTTACATGATGCTCCCGATGTAGATCCACTTATATGGAAATTTTATGACTTCATCCTTTCTAACAGCTGCATAATATTCCATTATGTAAATGTGCCAAAGTTTCTTTAACCAGTCATCTGTTTTCAGGCACTCCGTTTTTTTCCAGATTTTCGCTATAGTAAACAGTGCTGCGATGAACATACAAGCACAGATGTCATTTCTACTATATTCCCAGAAGTCATATTGCTGGGTCAAATGGGAGCTCAATTTCTACTTTTTTGAGGATCGTCCTTATTGTTTTCCAAAAGGGCATTCCCACCAGCAGTGAAGGAGAGTCCCTTTCCGGCCACACCTGCGCCAACGCCGGTTTTTGGATGTGGGCAAGTCTCTGTGGTATGAGATGGTATCTCACTGTTGTTTTAATCTGCATCTCCCTGATAATTAATGATGCGGAGCATTTTTTCATATGTCTTTTGGCCATTTGGATTTATTCTTTGAGAAAGTTTCTGTTCATTTCTTCTCCCCATTTTCTTATGGGGTTGGGTATTTTCTTCTTGTAACTTGCATATCCTTGAATTCAATCCTTTATCAGATGGGTATTCAGTGAATATCCTTTCCCACTCTGTAGATTGTCTTTGCATTCTGGTCACTGTATCTTTTGAGGTGCAAAAGCTTCTTAGTTTAAGATAGTCCCATTTGTTTATCTCTGTTTCCACTTACTTGTTCAGTGGGGTGTCATCTTTGAAGATACCTTTAGATTCAATATCTTGGAGAGTTTTGCCGGCCTTGTCTTCAATATACCTATTGGATGAGATCTCAAAAAATTTTTATTGATAGATATTTAATACATCTGTTAATAGTGATATTTAATATATTTGAACTTAAATAATAATATAATAAAAATTAACATCTTAAAACTTTCATTCTTGATGTTATATGAAATTATTATTATAATAATGCTCCTTATAAATATTAACTGATATATGTATATAGATATAGAGAGAACTATCTTCCCAGACAAAAACTCTGAAACACAAGAGTAGCATTTTTTACATTTTTGCATATCTATTTATTATCTCCTCAATGAAAACTTAATTCTGCTTCTACATTCAACTTGTTAGGTTATGCTAATATTATTGGAGGAACATAAAAAATCATCCATAATCTTTCTAGTGAAAATGTAAAGAAAATATGCTCATGATTCAACTACCATATGTGATTGTTTTACTGGATCCTCTGGTTTAATACCTGCCACTGCATGGACCCCCAATCACTAGTGTGAATAACCTTTGAGCACTGAGTCTGTAGTAACCCCTGAATGCTGCCAGAGGGTGATCCATTTATCTATAGATTGTTATTGGAAAACAATAAAAACCAAAGCACAAGTAGTTTCTTATAGGTTAGTTGCATGAAAAGTCATATTTTTATGCTATAAAATTTCTATATCATACAAAACAGGAAACATCCACTGTCAGTATTTTAATTGTGGCAGTATGTAACACAAAAGTCCTCTACCATTGTTTTGCTCTGTGTCTCCCTCTGATATATCAAACTTGAATTCTCTTAAGTTCTTTATGGACCTAAATGAAAGGTGGTCTTAGATGGGAAAGAGCCCAAGCATTGTCAGCCTTGTACCTTTGTAAACTATAAACTGTCAGGCAGAGTCTCTCATAAGTTGACCTCATTACCATGCTGGTTTCCCAAATTCTAAAAGATTTTATTGATGCTTATTAGGGACAAACTGAAGAATCAAACTTTTTTTGTCAAATGTTTGCTGGGTAATAATGGAGCTTGTGAATAATGTCCCAAAGACATAAAGGTGAATATAATTGTATAGTAAACACTGTGGTTTTAATGTGATCTTTCTTTGTGTGAGGCAGCTATTCTCTATGCACCTGTTCAGGATTGTCATCTACAACAATCTCCAACTCTTGCCTAGATCTTGCTTTACACAATAAGGATGCATATTATATCCCTATTTCTCTTTTGTACATTTCTCTCCATCCTATCTTTCGGACTATTATTTCCAATCTTTTGTGTCTGTATGGAGACGTGTGTACTCACCAGGGCTACAAGCTTAATCATTAGTCCACTGTTGATGTTTGGAGCCATATCTTGAAGCAGGAAAAATGAATTCTTTGGTAGCCCAACCATTTCTTCAGAACTCTGGCGGTGCATTCCATGTAACTATGTATCAAAAAAAACAAAAATAAAGCACCTTTGGTGCACTCAGACTCCTGTTGGCTTGGTCTCATACTCCCTTAAAAAGATTTGCAAATTACTTTTCCTTTCATTTTGTCTACCTAGAGTGTCCATCAAAATTTAGCAAAGCTTTCTTTCACCCAATCATTTTACTAATGCACTGTGAGTTACAAAGCTATTCATATTTGGGTTTTTGACATACATGTTGCATCACCAATCCTGCCACCTGTGTCAACTTCCCTTCATCAGTATTCTCAGGTTCCCTTTCCTATTTCCCCACCCCAGCTGCATCCTGCCATCTTGACAGGCATCTTTTACATTCGGTTATTAAAATTTTGGGTCTCATGACTTTAGTGTTACTGGCTCTTTGCTTTGGATATTTAGCTCTATAGTTCCATAATACCACCAATGTACCTGAATTCCCTTGAGCCTGCCACTATTGGTTCTCATCTATTTTTCCTTCCCTTCCCCAATCACTGTATTTATTTCCTTTTCCTTCCTATATTTTGGGGGCATACCACCTTTAAAGCTTGCATTTCCTCATACAGTTACTCTATATACCTCATATAAGTGAGATCATCCTGTGCTTATCCTTCTTCTTCTTTCTTACTTTATTTACCATGCTATCTTCCAGTTCCATCCACACTGCAGCAAATTGCAGGATTTCATCATTCCTTACAGCTCTATAGTATTTTTCATTGTGCATATATAACACAGCTTCATGATACACTGATCTGTTATCGGGCATCTATGTTGATTTCAAATATTAGCTATTTTACTCAGTCATATAGCAAAACTTCTAATATTTTTTCTTTTACAAAATTCCTGAGCAATGTGACCATAAAGCCATTGATGTTTTTACAAAGATTTCAGAGAAAAACCCATTTTTAAATTTCGCAATGCATTTCTTCTGGTTTTTTTTTCCTAAGAAATATGGCTCTCTATCAGTATGGCTTTTATTACTAGACAACAAGCTTTCTGAGCTCTGTCCATGGCTCTGCTGGTAGAGATTTCTTCTAACAATGACTGCTGACTACTCTGTGCTACTGCTAAACTAGTACAGATGTATAAGAGAAACATTTACTTAAAAATGCAAGAACAACAAATCCATTTACATTGGTGTGAGGCTATAATCTGAATTATTGGCAGGTGAAATGGTTTAATTTGAAACCAATGAAGTTCTATTTTAAATACTCCGCCCCCCCCCCCCCCCCATTGTAGAGAAGTGACTTAGTGTTTGGATCCTTTAAATTTGGAAAGGCTACTTTGCCAGTAAAAGGCTGAAAGAAAATATCTTCATTATGGTTAAGGTCAAATGCAGAAACAGAAGGTTTGAGTCTTAAAGGTTGAAGTTCACTACATGTTGATGCTTCGATCCATGTGTCTACTGTTGTTTGGGAAATAATCCCTATTGATAATTAACATTCCCTGCCCAATAGAAATTTCCAGGAAAAACAACTAATATTAAGCAACTGGAGGCAGGTCTAAATCTGGTCTAACTCTGTTTTAACGGACCTTTTCTGAGAAGAGCCAAGTGGTCACTAGAACAGAAAGTAAAAATCAATATGTTGTTCAAAAAAAGACTGAGCTGGATTAGAAGGTAAGGAGGGAATATGCGACTCAGAAATGATCACTGTGGACAAAAACTGGGAGTGGAAAGGAGGGTAAATGATATGCATGGTACCTTTTCAGTAACAGTATTGCAAACCACAGTGTCTAAAAGGAAGATGAGAGAGAGAGAGAGAGATGGGGAGGGAAGTGGGAGGGAGGGAGGGAGGGAGGGAGGGAGGGAGGGTGAGAGAAGCGTCTGCCATAGAGGCAGGCTAGGGGACTGGGGGGGGTAGGTAGCTGGCAGGAGGGAAAATGAGGACATTGGTGGAGGGAAATGTACACTGGTAAAGAGATGGGTATTGCAACATTGTATGACTGAAACTCAATCGTGAACAATTTTATAATTGTATACCCCATGGCTATTGAATTTTAAAAAAATTTAAAAGAAGGTGAGACCAATTTCATGACTTCATCTTTCTTAACAGCTGCATAGTATTCCATTGTGCAAATGTATCAGATTTTCTTTAACCAGTCATCTGTTCTTGGGCATTCTGGTTGTTTCCAGATTCTGCCTATTATGAACAGTGCTGCAATGAACATACAGGGGACATTTGTGGTGGAAGATGTGCACTGGTGGAGGGATGAATGAATGACTGAAACTCAAACATGAAAGCTTTGTAACTATATCTCACAGTGAGTCAATAAAAAAAGGGTGAGACCAGGAAAGATGGAAGGAGGACAGTGTCTTTGCTGGAGATCTGTGGAGAATGCAGAATGATTTTAGACATTGCTACTGGCATTTGCTTGCCTAGAAACAAAGAAATTTTTACTTTTTTAGTCAATATTGAATATCTCCTCTGTGTTTTAAACTATTCTAGAGTAAAACTAGCCCACTGTGTGCAAAAGGGGGAAGGAGTGAGAAGACAAAGAAAATATTTTAGGAAGAAATTGTTCTGAGTTGAATCGTGAAAGTTAGAAAAATTCAGGCAGTGTCTGGGTTTTGGATTCTTTGCTAGCAGACTCTGAAATAAGAATGTAAATGCAACGTGTTTGTTTGAGATTTGAAGCTAGAAGTATCTGGAGGTGGTATGAAATGAGACAGGAAAGGGAAGGCGGAGGAAAAATATGGTAGCAAAAAGAAGAGAGGTGATAGAGAGGCTGTCATCAGAAGACTTCTAACTATTAATGATCTGGGTTCCCCACTTCTGAGAACCTCAGAAAACCTCACTTGAGAGATGAAGTTACCTATCAATATTATTAGTCAAACCTTAAGGTTCTATTTTCCTGGAACTCAGACCTGTCATGTAATAAGTCTCTAAAGACCGAAGATGAAGACATGCCACTTAAGGGGACCAGAAGGATAGGACAAGGAAAGGATAATGGCTGGTAGAGCAAAGAATTCAACCAGGAAGAGGAAGTGGTGCTGAAAAGTAAAGTGCTATTATGAAATCCTATCAGCAACAGAACTGTAAACCACAGTGCAAAAATGTAAACAAAAAAAAAAAAAGAAAAACCACCCCTTTTAGATGCAGACGGGTGGATGGGCGGCAAATAGGGTGGGGAATTGGTGGAAGGGAATGGACACTGGTGAAGGGATCTGTGATGAAACATTTTATGCCTAAAACTTAATCATAAATAATTATAATTTAACAATGTAGCACTGTCTACCATTGTTCATTGATTTGCTTGAGCATGCACCTGTAACATCTCCATTGTGAGACTTGTTGTTACTGTTTTTGGCATATCGAATATGTCACAGGTAATTTGCCAGGCTCTGCTGTGCAGACGGGATACTCTCGGTAGCTTGCTGGGCTTTCCGAGAGGGATGGAGGAATCAAACCTGGGTTAGCTGTGTGCAAGGCAAATGCCCTACTGCTGTGCTATCACTCCAATCCAATTTAACAATGACTAAATAAAATAAATAAATATAATTTTTAATTAAAAAATAATTTTAAAGACCCAAGTCAAGCAATTTATTGGGATTGAAATGTGTCACACAAGCATACAGAGGAATGGCTGCTTGCTAGCCCAGAGCAGGTGAGTATCTCTGGAGAGACTCAAAGGTCATCTAGCTCAGTCCATAGCTACAGAGGAAGCATTTAGGAGACCATAGGCATAAGAAATCCATATAGTTAGTTAAGATAGTCAGAGGGGACCTGAATCAGAGGGTAGAGTTCTGCTCTATAGTCCTTCTGAAGGTAATTTTCCTGCTGGAAGTTCTCCAAGATCCTTGAGAAAACTGTGACCAAGTTCAGGTAAGAGCTCAGTTCATTATTTATACAGGATACCCTGGTGAATGGGCTGGAGTGATAGCACAGCAGGTAGGGAGTTTGCCTTGCATGCAGCCGATCCAGGTTTGACTCCTCCATCCCTCTCAGAGAGACCAGCAAGCTACTGAGAGTATCCCACCTGCACAGCAGAGCCTGGAAAGCTACTTGTGGCATATTGTATATGCTAAAAACAGTAACAAGTCTCACATGGAGACGTTACTGGTGTGGGCTTGAGTAAATCGATGAACAATGGGATGACAGTGCTACAGTGCAGTGCTGCCCCGGTGAATAAATTTGTATCAGTCTCTGCTCTTATATAACGTACACAGAATACATATACATAATAAAATACATATATAACATCTATGAAAATGAGGGCCCCTTAGCTAAGTTCATTGGAAGCCAACCTCATGGCATTTTTACTTGCTATTCCTTTCTCGGGAAATTTTTGCTCACAATCATTTAATGATGGTTCCTGACTTCAAGTATCAACTCCATCCCTTCTATCGGAGGCCTGTCTTCTGATTTGATGACCTAAACCAACTTTCAGCTTTTTACTGGGTTCCGTAGTATGGATCACTGTGTAATAGGCTATATTCTTACAAACACTTATTTGCAGAAAGCTGTCAGGATGAGAAACACAAAGCATTCATGATTGATGTCAAGTGAACAACTCCCAGTTATTTTTTGTGTCTGTATTTATTTAGCAGGTTTAAGTTTCATTTATTCCCAAGGAAAGGTCCTGGATGTAGATTGGAGATTCACAAACCTGAAAGGGCCTGGAGGCTTGGTTTGCTTTTGATAAGCTCTGAGACATTGGCTTCGTATTGAGGGGAGTCGGGCCCACCTATCTGTCTATGACTTTCCTTCTAAGAGATCTGGAAAAATGCCTTTACTGGGTCTCATCTTTTACTGACCTACAGAGAGAGCATGCCTCCCTTCATTTTTTAAATTTTATTAACTATTTCATAATATTCGATTACATTTAATATCCAAACACCAATCCCACCACCATTACACCTTCCCACCACAATATTTCAGATGTTTCTATCCCTAACCCCAACCCCTGAACCAAAGCAGAACAGAAATAATATATTTTGTATTGATTGTTATGAAAAACCACTGAAAATGGTACAGAAAAGTTTCTTTAGAGGAAAGAGTGTGAAGATTGTTGTATGTCATCCAGGGTCCATTAACTCTTCTGTGATAGATCACTAACATGTTGTTAAAGGTTGAGCCATGTCTGTGTGTGTGTGTGTGTCTGTCTGTCTGTTAAAAAAAGTATTTCACTCTAAGTTTGGTCGTCTCCTACTTCAAACCCCATCAAATGGGTTGTGATAGGTACTCTTGGAGTGTGGGTAGGGTGTGTGGTATGAAGTGTCCAGGAATAGGTTCACTCGTGGGTGAAACTCGGCCCGAGTATGTGGAGTATGTGCATGGTGGCAGTTGAGTTCTGAAGGTTTTTGGCCACTGGGGCTGGGACCCTTGGGGCGGGAAGGGGTCTTACCCACACCCATCTGGGGTGCCCCAAGTGAAACAACCTGGATCAGGGTCCAGCAGCATGGTTATGGCAAGTGTCATGTTATGCTGGAGAGAAAGACTCTATATTGTGGCTGATGACGAGATTATCTGGTGCCAGCCAGAGGTGGCTTATGGGTGTGACTGCTGAGTTGCCAGAAACAGGGCTGTACGGGTGGAAGATCCCTGTTCCCAGTTCCCTTGAACACAGAGTTTTCAGTCACAAAGTCCCTCATGCCCTCAACATCTCTCAAATGTTACAGAATAGTGTGTACAGTAACACATGTAAAGGTATTTTATGTGTTTAAACTTGTATATATATCACACACATGAAATATTAATAATCATGAGTATTATGAACATGAATAATATTTTGTTTAATTGATAAACTAAGTATATGATTTTGTTTAATTGATAAACTAAGTATACGATTTAATATTATCTTCCTGTTCATGTGTCCTGGGAAATACTCCAACAAACCACATTATGTGACTTTGTGGAAGACACATGGATTTTTATTTTTTACTTGTCTCTTTTTATTGGCTTTTTGGACCACATCCCATGGTAGTCAGGGCTTATTCCTGGCTCTGGACTCCAGGATTGGACTCTCGGGATCATATTGGTTGCCAGGGTCTGAGCCCTGGTCAGACCCAGGTGAGGCGGGCTCCTTACACGATGCACTGTATTTTTATAGACCTATATACATTTTTAGGGGATATTTGGGCTGGATCAAGAAAAGATATGTAGGATCAAGTGGATAGAAATTTTGTTTTGGTGACATCCATATATAATTGTTGAATGTCCCAGTAAGGCATGCCAAGTTATGCATATGTATATGATGAAAATATGAGTTATTTATTCTGCAGAATTGAGTCTTCTAGTTGGGCATTTACTATGCAGCCAGGTTAATTGTAGAGATGGCTCTCTGGTATAGGGGGCTTCATCATCTCTGTCAGTTCAGCAAGAGAACAGACTGATCCCCAGGCACCTATCTCCACAGATACCAATTTGTCACACCTGTAGCACAGCCAGATGGGTTAGGAAATAAAGGTCCTCACGAGCAATGGTTATACCAATTTTAACTTTACTTTGTTTTTATGAAGATATGAGAGCAGGCCTGAGAGATAGTATAGTGGGTTAGATGTTTTCCTTGTGTAGAATTAGAATATGGTATCCTACACTGCCAGGACCAATCCCTGAGTGCAGAGTCAGAAGTAAGCCCTGAGCACAGTTGGTTATGGCCTCCAAACAAAACAAAACAAATAAACAAACAAGTGAAAGAGAAGGGTCAACACCAATAGTTATATTTCCTTAAAACATCTATGCGGGGTGTTCATCAGAACGAAGAGCAGCCCGCTGCCCCTCCAACTCAGCGAGAATTTTGATGAGATAAAGCTTATAAGGTTTAATCATCATTGTGAGCAATAGAAAATAAATCTCTTACTAACACTTCTAGGTGCCAAAAGAAAAGTAGAGAAAATGCCTGTCATTCAAGAAGCTAAGAGAAGGGTCTGTAGGGAAAGTACAGTGGGTAATGTGCTTTCCTTTCAAGCACCTGTTATGGGTTTATCCCCCTCACTCCATATGGTCTCCCTAGCCTGCCAGCAGTGATGCCTGAGTCCTGAGTCTGGAATAACCCCTGAGCACCTGCCAGATGCTACACTCACACTCCTACACCCATACCAGAAGGAGCTTACAGATAGGAAATAATAATGATATGTATGACTGGTATGACTGATTTCTTCAAGAATACCTTGGCAAGAGCTTATTAAGTTCTATATGTTGTAATGTGGTCATAATTATTATGGGTCTCTAAGATTTCAAATGAGTTTCCTGGGACACAAAATTGCTTCTCACATGTTGTCTCATTTCACTCTAAGAATCACACAGAGGAAACATTTACATTTCATATATGCAAAGTCTTTACTCCAGTTTTTGTGAGTGTTATGTGTGCTGCGTGGGTTGTGTGTAAGTGTGTATGAGAATATGTAGTGGGGTTGGAATGAGAAGCCCCTCCTCTGTGCTTAGATTACAAGTCAAGAGGGATGTTTCAGATAGAATATGTGGAGGTAAATATTTTCTCTCTAATATTTTTAAAAATTTGCACTTTTTATTTTTAAAATGTTTTGATGATGATTTGTTACATTCAATATTGCAACGCCAATCCCACAACCATTGCACCTTCCCACCACATTATTTCTAATTTTCCCAATCACCCCTCAAACCTGCCCTTATAACAGGCCTTGAATAATTTATTTTATATTGCTTGTTATAAATAATTTGCTAAAAATGATCAAAACATGCTTCCTTAGAAGAAAGTGAATATCATTGTATCTCACCATGCAGCCAGTAAGCCCTTATTTAAGAGAATGCTAACATGTTGTTACTGGTTAATTTTTGTGTGTTCATATTTTGTTAATCCAGATTGGTTGCCTTCTACTTTACACCCCATTCAATGTGATGTGAGACTCCTGGATTATCACTTATGTAGCATTTGAGCCAAGGAATTCCAATGTTTGAGCTCCAGGAATTCCAAAATTTTGAATGGGGTATTATAGCTGGAGTTAAATTTAAAACTGGGTGGTGACTTTGGGTGCCCCAGACTTCTCAGCCTGGCACAGGATCCAGAAACATCTCTACAACTTGTTGATCTCATGAGATATTTTTTTTGTAAGTCTATGGATCATGGCCCATTCATGAACTCACTTGGCACAAGAGGAGGTATATGGACATCTAATATTGAGGGTTTTTATTTTTATGTTTTTTGCCTTTTGGGTCACACCAAGAAATACTCAGTGTTTATTCCTGGCACTGTACTCAGGAATTACCCCTTGCACTGCTTGGAGGACCAAATGGGATGCTGGGGGTTAAACCCAGGTTGGCGGTGTGCAAGACAAATGCCTTATTTTTTTCCTCTTTGTCTTGTCACAACTAAGAGTCAAACTAAACTATGTTCAGCAGGTTGATACAAAGAAATGCTGAGGATGTGGAGCAGACCAGAGGCAGAATAGACTGTGTCAAAAATGTATTCAAAATACAAGCAGAATGATATTCCTGATAACTCTTGAAAAACATCTCAATATCTACATCTACATCTTCATTTTATGATTCATATCTTCAAAAACTGTTTATGGAGACTACAACATATAAGGAACAAAAAGTTAAACATAAGTTTGAAAAAGAATAAAGAGATTTTGATCAAAGTCTTATTAAAATTCCTATAATTCTTAGTACACCACGGGTAGCTTGCCAGGCTTGGCCTTGTGGGCGGGATACTCTTGGTAGTTTTCCGGGCTCTCTGAGAGGGACAGAGGTTTTTGGGGCAGCCTCTAATTGCCTTTACAGATGTTCCCAGTATACTGAATGTAAACTTTTGGTCGACTGGCATGTTGTAACGATCTGCACACTGACAAACACGCACCTGCCTGTATCTCTGGGCAGCATCTGGGACATCTGCAGCCTCAGGTTGATATCCTTGAGGTTGATGCAGTGTGCCCAGAGGTTGTTGAGCAGCTGGCAGAGCAAGACCCTATCGCAGAGGGTCTGTACCAGGTCAAACAACTGTGCTGAGTTCCAGGTCACCTGGTGGTTGGCTGACAGCACCCCACAGTGGATGAGACACTGTGCTCACTGCCACCATGGCTCTATGTCCAACGAAGCTGTGACTGGGCCCAGCTGGGACAGGTGGTGATGCTGTAGCCGCTGCTGTGGTTTCTCCGTGCCCCGCCAATGCCATTCTGTCCAAATCTTGCAAATCTATGCGTGATTCCTGCTGGCGATGTCCAGCAGGAATCACGCATAGAGTTCCATGCCTGGCGTGCTGAGCCACGCATTGTCTAAGGAGAGATGGTGAGCCAGGTTTGGGAGAGCACGAAGGGTTCAGGCAGTGTCAGCGCCATCTTGCTTCCAATCTGCACAGCGTATGTCATCCCCAGACTCAGGCATTCTGTTCGAATCTTGCAAAACAGCTGGCAATGCCCAGCAAGAATCGTGCATAGAGTTCTAGCATGGATCACATGTAGAGTTTCATGCCTGGTGTGCTGAGCCACATGCTGTCTAAGGCGAGATGGTGAGCCAGGTTCGGGAGAGCGCAAGGGGTTCGGGTGGCATTGGCACCATCTTGCTACCCATGGCATACTCGATATGCCAAAAACAGTAACAATGACAGTCCTCATTCCCCTGACCCTGAAAGAGCCCCCAATACGCCATCAGGCTACACTATCACCCAACAGTGATGAATGGAGACGTTACTGGTGCCCGCTCGAGCAAATCAATGAACAATGGAATGACAGTGATACAGTGTCATAATTTTTAGACTCCTAGAAGTCAGTGCAAAAAGGGAAACCTTTTAATAGTGTCATTCCAATGTGGTAAAAAAAATCATGATTGTTTGTCAACAGTTTATTAGAATTGAACTCTCAGGTCCAACTGATTCTATCTTTAAGAAAACTCCTATTATAGGGTCAGGATCTCAGGGTGATTGTTCAAATTGCCAGAGAACACATGCTGTGCAAGCAGAAGTCCTGGATTGGATCCCCAGCACTGCACAGTTTCTCAGTACCAGTGTGAGTGACTCCGAGAAGCAAACTGGGAGCAGTCCCTGAGCAGCATCTGGTGAAACCTTTCCATTACACTCACAAATCTTCAATTGTGAACATATTTCATACACAACACAACATAAACACTATCCTGAATCAAGATCTATGAGGGCTTCCTCGCTGCCCAAGTGTGGACTGCTGCTGGTCATGGTTCTATCACATTCTGAATATCGACTACAGGTATGATAACGAGAGGGGTGTTTGTCAGTGTGGAGAATACAGAAATGTGCCCCCAGGTTCCTTGTGAAATATTGATAGTCTGTCTAGTTCCAAGGAATGGGGAGGGCTGATTGCCTCCAGAAAAATCTGAGTTTTTGGGTTCCTCTAGGACAACTCCTAGCCAATGCTAGAGAAGGCTTTGGTACAGGAGTCTGCCAGCTTCCGGTTGTTGAATGATCTCCTAAGAGACACATACTTTGTCAGGTTCATGCTACAAATGATTCCCCTACATTTTCTCTTCTCCTTTTACAATGTTATCTCCCAATAAACATTGGGAGTATGTTAAGTACTCTTAACTTTCAGTGTTTGCCTCCAAGAACCCAACTTCTTGAGAGACACTGAGTTCCCTCGAGGCATAATTGCCTTGTTGAATTCAGTGCTAGGTGAGTGACCTTCTCTGTAGAAATCTGTTGCTTCACCAGCGGTACGCTTCTTCTGAGTAGACATGGTATTAAAATCAAACCATGTAGTTTTAAACTGAAGACACCCACAACAGAAGACACTCTCAATGACAAACCTAAGGCTGAAATGCACTAGAACTTTATTTCAGAATTTCCTACACAGAAATAAATTGAGATTGTCTTGGCCTTTACCCCACACAATAAGGAACTCATGGGAACTCTGAAAAAGATGGTTCCCCTTAAATTGATGGGCCACCAAGAGGTCATTGTGTTTAATTTAACCTGACAATGTAGTCATTACAGGCTTTCTCTCACTGGCCTGCAAGAACAGTGTCAAGAAGCCAGATACACCCCCACTCCTGTGCTTCACCCCCCCACTCCCCACCATCCCAAGCTAAAGGGATGGAAACACGGTTTATGTCTCCATACACAAAAACTGGGAATAAGGCAACAGAAATAAAATGATTTTTTAGAAAAAAAATATTAAATATTAAATGTTTTACAATAGTTAGAGGAGGTCACACCCATAATCCACCTCCTGCTGGTGCAAGATAATCTCCTCATTGGCCACCCTCCAGAACTCACTGCTGCTTCTCCCAGAGGGAGCATAAAATGAGGCCCCCATCACCATGCCACTGGACATTGCACCAGACTGTTTCCACTCAGGGCACCCCAGAAGGGGGCGGGTGAGAGCCCTCCCCACCTCAAGGGACCCACCTCTGGCAGCCAACCTCTACTACCCTACCTCTGTCACACTCCAGGCCACTTTCCACACGGTCGGACTGAGCTTCACGCATGAGTGAATGTATTCCTTGGACATATCATCATAAAGGGAAATACATATAAATATGCCTCTTGGAGAGCCTGGCAAGCTACCGAGAGTATCTACCCACACAGCAGAGCCTGGCAAGCTCCCCATGGCTATTCGATATGCCAAAAACAGTAACAATGACAGGTCTCATTCCCCTGACCCTAAAAGAGCCTTCAATCATTGGGAAAGACGAGTAAGGAGAGGTTGCTAAAATCTCAGGGCTGGGATGAATGGAGACATTACTGGCATCCGCTCAAGTAAATTGATGAACAACGGGATGACAGTTATACAGTGATACAATAGCTAGAACTAAAAAACTGCAGCTTGGCTTATATATATATATACATATATATGTATATTTATTTAATTTACATCATATATATGTATTTTCATAAAACTTGTGTGTGTATGTGTGTGTGGAATAGAACCTCTCTGTATACATCCACACATCTACACAGAGAGGTTTTATTTCAGATGCTAAACACTTTTTCACAATTTGCCAACCCAAAACTCATATCCTTGTGTCAATTATATCAGTAGAAGTGTATGTCTATAAACATGTGTTGGGCCATGAGTTTTCTCCAAATATCTGATTTGGCTTTAACAAGTGATTTTTTCAGAGCAACACAATGTGTGAGAATAATTGCTCCATGACTCCAAATATTTATTACCAGGGCAAGCAGCTCTGACCCCATTCTTCTTGACAATGGGTGGATGGGAGCGGGACTGTTGGACTGTTTACTACTTGAAGACATTCTAAAAGGTAATGAATGTACAAACAACGTGGAAAAAAGAGTCCTCTGTAAGGTGGCTTAGAGTTGGAATAGAAAATTCAAACAATTTTAGCCTCAGAAAGTCAACATGAGACACCCTCCTACTAAGGACCTACAAACAAACAGAGTTCCTCTGTACACACATTAACAAATGCAGCTCCGAGCTGCTGCTGCTTGCACCTTGCGGAGTCCCAGGTTCACACATGTGTTTGCACAGAGCTCGGCAGGTTTGGAACCCAGGAGGTATTTTCTCTTGAGAGCTTTCAGTTTTAGGACTTTTGCACCTGGCTCATCAAGAGCAGATGAGGGCAGGGGAGAAACTTGGGCTGGGTTGGGGTGCTTTTGGCCTGAGACCAAACCACACCTAAGTGTAAGGACCATTTCTCTTCCCGTCTCCTCACGGTTCAGCGAGACAGTTTTATAGACAGACGATGGCCCAAATCCCGCATAATTAAAAGGCAGAAGGTCATCCTTTGAAAAAGTAAATAATTAATAAAGGGACAGGAATCCAGCCTTTCCCCACTTGCAATGGTCTTGAAAAACCAGTTATTCACACTCCTTCCAAGAATGGAATAATGGAGAAAATAAATTCTCATTTTTAATTTTCTTTTCTTTTTTGTGATCCATCTTGTCCCCTGATGTTCATAGATTGCCCTTAGTTAGCCATGACTTTGCCTACTGTAAGTGAGGTGACTTGTTTACTCATACAACTTATGAGTAACATAAGATTGAATACCATAACAGGTTATTTGCTTTCCTACCCTGGTATTAGGAATTCTCTACACACTAACATGTTTGTGCTTATTGGGATTTATGTTTTCTTCTAAACAAAATAGAAGAAGAGCTGCACATAAAAACAGCTGAGACTGTGGCTAAAGAACTGTCTTCTCAATATCCCCACCACACATTTTTTTTATGTGCTCATTCCATATGCTTTACTGCATCAAAAACATTGTTAAGTATTTGCTTCCATGGTTTTGGGAAACTGAAGTTATTCTTTGATAGGATATATTAAGAGAGAGTAAAGCAAGAAATGGACTCTTTAAAAATATTGTTTCCAAATTAAATTGGTCATGCAACTTTTTTGCCCATTACATTTTTATAACATAAACATGTAACATATGTTATGTTATAACAACTAAAAAATTTATGCTGCAATCACTTGACTTCATCCCTTTTATAATACAGGGTTTAGGTTCCATCAATTTTTTAAAAAAAATTTAGCTTCACAGACTAGATTTTACATATACATATAAGAATTTCACTCTACAAAGAAGAGAAAATGATATTTCCACCCGACAGTAACAGAAGAATAATCATGAATTCTCCAGATGGAAGCCTTGTCCCCAGCTCTTCTCCCACACTGGAGAAAAGCAGCGTATGCTTCAGATGATTTTTAACAGAATCATAAACAGGCAATTTGTAAAATACAGGAAGGAAATACATGCTACCTAATTATTTTGCCGTGGCAACACAGCCTGATCATTGAACACAGCCTGATCATTGTCACTGAAAGAAGCCTTTTCAAATATTTTTAAAAAATTATATATTTTCCAGAGTATTATTTCTGGGGAAAGACAAAATGGGGCAATCTTTTCATAGAGGCTGGTTAATGCCTGTCAAGAGGAAGGAATGGCCTGAGCAGCGGGGGGGGGGGTGGGGGGGGGCGGGGCGGCGGAGGCTGCTCCCGCAGAGCGTCTGATAAAGCTCGCCTCTTCCCCGGATCAAGGTATTAAGGTTTGGGTTATTTGTATTGATTTTATGTGCTGCTACGCTGTGCCAGTCACGCTCATATCTGTGGTTCACAAATTCCTCTTTAAAATGTCACTGCAGCTTCATTTTCCCTGCCATCCATCAATACTTCTGTCAGAAAGACTACTTGTTAACCCCAAGATCTGCAGACTTGTTCAATGGTCCCAGGTCATTGCCAATTCCCAAAGTTTTTGCAGATATAGAAGCACCAGGGATGGGGAGAGGTGGGAGCAGTCCCTCCAAAACTTTCACGCTTCAAAAATTTTCAAAGCTAGCTTCTGCCTCTGATAATCCAAAGGATTTTTCCCCCCTCCAGGTTCAGAGAGCTCTCCGAATGGGCAGGCCCTCTAGCGGTCACCCGGGTGCTCGGGAATAGCAGGAGGCCTCATCTGACGTCATTTGTAAGCAAACAGAGGAACAGACCCATGCACAGGAATCTCCACACTACAGGGCTGTTACTGACCACACCCATACCTTTAATTCTACCTGAAACAGATATCTTAAGGAACTTCATTTTGGATGATGCTAGTAAGGGTTCAAAAAAAAAATTCCCCAGAAGTTCTGTAGGATGTCTTTGTCAGCAAAATAGGTCAATGAACTGATCTATGAATTGTAAGCAGATACTTCCCTGCTTACAATTAAAGTTAGAATAAAACTAGCCTTAACTAAACAGAAATCCACAGACAGACACAGTCATGACTATATTTTCCAGCCTATGGTTATCCTTTACAAACATAAGATGAGGTAAAAATAAAACACATGTTTTCCCTTATTTTTCAGCAAGCGCTTACTTAAGGTTTTATTATATTTGGCCATGGGACATTCAGTAAACTTACTGATGATATCTAAGAATGATTTTACAAACAGTAAAAGTTACACTATTGACACCTCCAAATTCTGGAGTATTTACATTGTGTTAGGTGCACACTTGCTCAGGGAGATTAACAAACATTACTAGAAAGGCTGTGGCCAAATCCACCCTGGTTGTTTATAAAACCTTTACAACTCATCAGCTTCCACTAACACACTGGCACTGTTCAATTACCATCAGTTTTAGAGAGCCTTAGCAAAACATCTAGTGCCCATGTAAATAGACAAATCTGAAAACTAGCTGGTCTGTTGGCTTACATACTGTAGGTAATGTTTTCTTTTGCTCAAATTTGTTCTGGAAACTAATCACCCTCTGATAAAGCCATCTGCAAATATGAGAAAGATTGACACCCACATGTCAAAGTTTACACAGCCTGACCAAGTGTACATATAGTGCAGATGATGTAAGGGCTCTGCTGTGTAGAGCTTCTTGGGGGCCATGTTGGAATGGAGTTCTCTGGGTAAGAATGCAGCTTCACCGTCCAGGTGAAAGGAAAACCTGGTAGCTTATAGGCAAAACTTCAATGCTTACTAAAAAGAAGGGATGCTCTCCTTAATATTCACCATGGAATTTCAGTCTAGGTCTAGAGGATGCTTATTGCTTAGCTAATTCCAAACACAGTTGCTTTTCTACAGGTTATTAAAGGTTTGTCTTTATCCAAAAAATGATGGTACCTTATTGCTCACTTCCCAGAATAGATAACATTAAATACAACTGAATAATGATATAACATGTCATTTGTCTAAAAATTCATAGAAGTTCCTAATGCATTATCCAATTAGTTTCCCCACACAGAGAAAATTCAGTCCTGGTATACTAAATCTAAAAAAGTTGGAGTAGCCTAATGTGGTTTAACATAATGAAGAGTTCATTTTCTATCAGCGTGAATCTTCCTTATTAGAATAGTTGACACAATTATCTTTTTGTGGTTGAACCCAAGAGTAAACCCAGAAGGTATGTTGTAATGGTTCCCATCTCTCACTTCGTATTGTGAAATGAAATCAACAACGACAGGGATGGTTTATTTATTGAACTTATTTTGACTTCAAATGCTTACTCCTTATACAAAGAGATCCAGAAATCATAAGCTTAAAATTTCAATCTAGGTTTTTTTTAATTAATGACAAATTCTCTTGATTAAATTTTAGAATACAGCCTACTAAGTTTATGGAAAACATGGCAACATTCTCTTCTCTCCAGAGCTCTGACAATTCCCAGCTAAAAGTACAGATCATTTCTTAGAACTTCATCAATTCTGAATAGTTAGTCTATTTCAAATCTCTAACTGTAAGATCATTCTTCCCGACAGCTGACCAAGTTTAAGCTGTCTCTGCCCATTAGTAGGGACACTTCTCCCTTTTCCTTGATCTAAATAAAACCAAAAATGTCTTCCAGAAAAACATTGAGAATTTTTGTTTTTTGAAAGCACCGTTGATATTTAGTATTCTTAGCTCTTTAGAATTTGTTGGCAATGACATAATTGATTCTCCTCACCTTTTGCACATTTTAATGACAGCTAAATAGAAATCACTTTGTCTAACAACATGTGGATTCATTTTCATTTATAGAATCTAAGATTTTTCCTTTATTAAGATTTATAATCAGAAATTCTAATGCAATATAGTTGAATTTTTCTACCCCACACATATCCCTCATTCACCACCATTTATAATTTCTAGAATCCTATAACTTCTTTTTTTAATTTTATTATTTTTAAAAATTTATTTATTTTTAATTAGTGAATCACCGTGAGGGTACAGTTACAGACTTATACACTTTTGTGCTCATGCTTCCCTCATACAAAGTTCTGGAACCCATCCCTTCACCAGTGCCCATTCTCTACTACCAGTAAACCCAGCATCCCTCCCACCCTCCCCAATCCCATCTCCCCCCACCCCACCCTGCCACTGTGCAGGGCATTCCCTTCTGTTCTCTCTCTCTAATTAGCTGTTGTAGTTTGCAATAAAGGTGTTGAGTGGCCACTGTGCTCAGTCTCTAATCCTATAACTTCTTTTATGCTTTACTACATGCATTTATTTTAAAAGTAAAACAATTTCATGATTCTTGTTAAACAGAAGCCTTTTCAAGGCTAGTTCATAAAACATAACTCACAATCTCCTCCTCCCGAAGAATAAATGATCTTTGTCCCACGGATAATTGAATGAATCAGAGATAGATGACCTCTTAACAGTTGCCAGGTAAAAT